>NC_073739.1:66696337-66999368 GCF_023634155.1 Falco peregrinus
GAAAGTAAACAACAATTCCACAGACTACCATTTTCTTTTGTCCAAGTGTCTTCAGTCAGGTTTAGACAAGCTTCACCATCACGTATTTCCCCTTAAATTCACTCTTTCAGTAAGGCAGGCAGAGGCAAGCAGAATTACTGAGTTGGAGCACTCTTAAGATGTCTTTGATGCAAGATACCTTCTACTTACCTAAAGAGTTTAATTTAAAAAAATTAATTCCTTTCACATAATGGAGAAATCAAGCAACGATTTAAATAAGTAGGACCCTCCTGCTCTCCCCACCCCCAGAAAACAAACAGTTCAGACAGGTGAAATTGGTGGTGATTGTCCAAGTCAGGTCCAGGCAGGTACTGTCGGTAGCTTTTTTGTTGTCTTTTGCTGTGAAAACTAGGGCAATTTGCATAAAGCAACAGAAGAATTTGCACTGATTCTTTCAGACAGCTGCTGCAGAAGATGTATTAGAGAAAAGTGTGGAAATCGGAGGCATTAGAGAAGAATTAGAGAAGATCACAAGCATCTGATCATGCTTCAGAGGCAGTGAAAATACTCGGGTGGCAGAGATGTGGCGCAAAGAGACCTGGAAGAGAAGAACAAGTTTCTTCTGAACAGTTCTCTTTACATGAGGGGAAAAAAACCCTCTCAGTGTGTTTCCACTTATTTTTGCAAACAAGCTTATTACTGTGCCTAGTAGACTAGACGTCGCACCCAAACACAAGATAGGACTTACACAAGTAACTGCTCTGTATCAAAGTGATGCTGATCATGCAGTTATCCTAAAGTGACTGTTAGAGCTGTAAAATCTTACAAGTTTTCCCAGAAACATTCCATTAACTTTTCTTTCTCACTCTTCCCTGTAACAAGAATGTGGTATTTTATCAGTCAAAAATAAATCCACTTAAACACGAAAAGCTTTCCGAAGGAACACCTTGATAGTTGTTATTTAATGTTTTATCGAATTGCATGGTTTGTCCCTGTGGGAGCTACAAAGTAGTGTAGATCATAAGTACAAGGATTTGCAGTTGGTGTGATCACCAGTGTTAGGTGGGGGTCTGCGCTGCTGGGGGACTGTATCTGTCATTAGGTTTATGTGAGGGTCTATTCTCACCCTATTGGTTTTTTGGTCACTATGTAACTTAAAGGTCAGATAACGCAACTGAAATATCCTAAGGGATTTCTGATTGCTACTTACGAGGACTTAGAGGTCTGGGCCTGAAAACAGGCAAGCTTTTGGGCCTAAGCTGGCTTCATTAGGAAACTGTAACGCTTCTCCAGATCAGGGTGCAGCTTTTGTTCCTTTAATAGTATACCCAAATCTGACATCCTGGTCTTCCTGTTTTCCTTTATTATGCTCATGTCACCAACATTTTATTAAATAATTTGGCTAAAAAGAACTTTACTGTAATACATACATATATATATATATAATCATCAAACATATTGCATTACATAATTTTGTTACATATTATGATATGTGAGGTTGAAATACTTTGCAAATATAACTTCTTCCACTAAAGAATAATATGGCTTGTGATATTCCATTAGTTTTGCAGTTCAACCATGTAAACCACAGCTGTATTAAATGGACAGAACACTTCCACTTAACACTTTCTATGCAAGTCAGGCGGTTGGTTTTGTAAGGTATTATGATATGTAAAGAGGTGTCTGCTCCACTGTTTTGCCTTAGTGCTTAATTTCTTTGCTTTTATAGGCTTAAACCAGACCCTTTGTATTGCTTTAATGTATTTTTTTGCATGTATTATAAACTCACCCACACATGCATCAGTTCAACATTCCAGCAAGGCAGCTGATTTTAAAAAAATGTTGTTAAACAAGTTGAAACTGGTTGGCATGTATCTGAAGAAAGAAATCAAATAAAACTGGCAACTAAAGAGAAAGGGAAGTTGATATTGGCACTTCATCACAGAGGTCTCTAGGTAAAACATATGCAAAAACCCTTAAAATGTAGTTCTACTTTGAAAAGTGACTATGTAAAAATGTCACCTTACTCAACAGATCTATTCCTTGTATGTACTTAGTGTTGCATCTGCTTGCCCTTGTAATAAAATACGTTTGGGTGGGTTTTCTTCTGATTGCTTTTCCTGTTAACTCTACAGTGTCAACACAAACCTGGCTTGCGTTTTGACATTTGTGCTACCAAAGGTCAGTCACTTGACACAGTTTGCAAAGGATCTTAGGTGCAAGTTCTCTGATGGATAGACAGCAAGGAAAGATCATACTTAAGCTGTCAAATTCCAGCCTGAGTTTGAATTACTGGTACTTTAAACTTCATATCTCCTCTTTTGCCTTTCTGAATCTAAGTTATCCCAGCTCCTTTGATAATAGTGCTCAGGTTGAAGTTTTAGCTTCACTGGGCTCGTATTTTGTGACAGAGCATAGAAATGAATTCTTGGGATTTAAGCCCGTGATTGCAAGTGGAATAAGTCTGATCTAAAGAGCATGGCATAGGAAGAAGGAACCACTCAGCTACTTCCAGAATTACTTTCTACATCAGAAAAATATTTTCAGGTACAACTGGTACCAGTATTGCTTCTATTATATAACTACTGGGGGGGGGGGGTGGGGGTGGGTGTTAAAGGTTTAATAATGTAGTATTGGAAGTAAGTTTTCAGTCTTGTCGTTTTGCCTTACGTGTAAAGTTGCTCAGAATAGTTTTTTATTACAAATTATCATTTTGCAGGATTCATTTTGTCAAGGGAAGAGTTTTTTTGGTATCCTTTTGTCGTGATAGACACTTCATTAGGCATGCTGAAAATATAATTATGCTTGATCACCTACTTCTTAACACCCCTGAACTGATCTTGCCATAGTGTGGATATTCATTTGTGTATCTACTTAACTTGTCTGTCTGCTTACTTAAGTTTTTTACCCTTACTAGATGTAAAGTAGCACTGAAACATGCAAATAAATGAGAGGTATGTAACTATGTGTTAGTCAGCACTCTTAAAATCTAATTATCAGTATTACTTGTAAATATGATTACCTGTCCTCCAGTCAACCTGTGTTTCTTTTGCAACTTTTTTTTCTTTTGTCTGCCCTTGTATCTTCCCTTTTAAACTGCACGAGAGAAGAGAAAAACTTATCCAGAACTGACAGTGACATGAAGGATTTCAAGCTGGGTAACTGACAAAAGTGTTATTGCAGCGCTTTGATAAGCTCTGAGCTGAAAACTTGAGGTTAAAATACAGTATGAGTATCAACATTGCCATTTTCAGTCCTTGTTAGGCAATGGGATATTCCAAGAATTTTGAGCTGCTTCATGTGAATAAAATAGTGAAGACAGGTGAATTAGAGGCTTTTGTTTTGGGTGTTTTTTTCACAAAGAAAAATTTCTGAGCAGTTTTAGATTCTGTGCACATTGACACATCAGCTGGTACAGTGGAAACTTGCTTAGGTGAAGTCACAGTTCCAGACAGGATCACAAAAGGGTTCAGAATTGCCTTAGGAGTGTTAGAAAGGCTTAAGAATTCATTTTGTGTTATTCTAAAAAAGCTAAAACTTAACCAGGGTGACTACTTTTTTTCTTGGCATGGTAAATCTGTAAATTGGGGTGCTGTGACAAATACTGTTCTTTACATCTTTCTGGTTTTAGTGTTGTGACTGTGGAAACTTACCTAGTATTTGGCTCCTGAGGGGGGGTTGTATGATCAGATGAGCTAAAACGCCATGCACTTCCACCAGGCTTGAGAGACACATCAGTGAGGCAATCGTACGTTCAGCAGAGGACATTGGCCTTAGCACCTTTTCTTCTTTCCTTTTGGTGAGATGCTCATAGTCAGCAGTGTCTATCCAAAGCGTCATGTCAGCTAATGGAAGGAGCCATCCACATGCAGAACACTTTTCTCACATACGCCTTTTGTTCTAGTCCGCTTTCCTTACAGCTTTTGAAGCCTTTCTAGTTGACGTGTGTGCACTGAAAGAGGCCCTACGTGCCCCTCTCTCCCTTTTCTACACTTTATGAATCAGGCTAAGTACTTTGGGGTAAAGGTACAGGTTATTTGTAGACACAACCCATAAGTTAAATGTCTTGTCTTACCTGGCTTTCTCTTTATGTGATGTAGAGAATACACCAGGAAATTGTTGACAGGTGTAGTTTTTTGGTTTTGTTTTTGGTTGGTTGTTTTTTTTTTTATAATTTAGAACAAAAGCTTAATCTGGTGAATTTTTTTTAATCTGGTGTTTGTTACCATGGCAACCTAAGATATGGCTTTCGTGTCTTTGAGCTATAGGCTGACTTGAGATGCTAATGTTAGCGGAAGTATTTTAAATTACTTTGCTCCCATCCTCTCCGCAGTTTCTCTTGCGGTCTTCCCGTGCATAACATTTACTTTTGGGTAGTATCTGATTGTACCTCTGAGAAAGAGGAGTATTGCTTGTATTCTTCAGCTCCAGTTTTTTGAATCCTCAGTGAACGGGTCCATGAGTTACCAGTTAGTTACGAGTCATTGTAGTGCTTACATGAAATGCCGTCTGAAATGCCTCGTGTGTGTTATGCAGATTGTCAAATCAGGTGATCTAATGATCTCTCTGGACCTTAAATCTTTGGACTTAAATAGTTGGTGCATCAACATTTTGTGGTTTTTACATATTCAACTAAGTAATATCGAAAGTCTGACATGTCATGTTTTGATACACTGGACTTTCACTACTCTCATAGAGAAAATGTCACACGGGTTTTGGGGGATTTTTTTTTTTTCATTGTAATGTGGGATCTGTCATGGCTATGCCAAAAATCTGTTGATGCAATTTCTGTTGCCAGTGCTTTGAATCAGGGAGGGGGAAAAACTCAAAATAAAAACATATGTCATAGAATTTAGGATTTAGATCTAAATGCCAGCTTCTCATGATGGCCGTAGGCATTATCTGCCTGTAGAAAAAAATCTACACCCACCACCTTGAGTTATTGTGACGTGCATATTTTTCAACCAAGATACAGTATTAGCAGATAAAGGGTTATTTTTCACTTTTTGTGTCCACTTTAGAGCCATACAAAGAGACTTGGCAAAACAGTCCCCTGTAAAGACTGGAGGGCCATGTTTATGTTCTTTCTGTTCATAATAAATGCATCATAGTGTTTTTCTAGCTACTTTCATCTCTTCAAAAACAACAAAAACTGACAGCAACTAATTATCTTGAGCTGCACTAAAGTAATTCTACTGATAATTACTGCTGGTCATTTTCTTCCAATCTGAGATTTGGAAACTGTTTTCTGATTTATATTGTTGCGTTGGATAGAAACTGGCTTCGGCAGAAAGAGAGAAGTGTACTGTGTTGGGTCCAAGTGTGTAGTAGCTTAAGTAAAGCCTACAAAGATCTAAAGTAATTGCCATGTTGTTAAATTGGAAAATACCCGTTGAATGTAAAAAATATATAGGTATGTAGTACTCTGCAGTTCCTGAGAATATTCACAACTCTGAACTATTTATCTTTTCTATTAATACTAGGCTTGGTGTATAATTTTTTTGCTTTTTCTGATTTACTTCTGTCCATTCTATTCAGCATCATAATCAGAAATAGTTAGTTACCATTCAGGACTGACTCCAAAAGTGTCTGGAGAAAGTCAGCTATCCATTTAGATTTCCATGTGGTAGGGAGCCGAGATGATGTACTTGCTAGTATACTTGGCAATTTTTCCTCAGTGGTGGGGATGCCTTAGAAAATTTATGAACAATATCTAAAATAAATAAAGCTTTGAATCTTGAAAAGTAGCCACTGGGAGTCAGCCCTTAATCCAAAGGAAATTCAAAGTGGGCTGGGTAATATTTAGAGCTAAAAGGGCTTGTATGCCAGCAATGTTTTATGTCCTGAAACTGCTTTTGGTTTGGTGTTACAGGCAGGCAAGCTCTTTCAGTATGTGACCACTCTTGTGTATGCTAACTTTAGTTTCTGCAGCTTCCTTCATTCTGTTCACAGTTGATTCCCTTGGAACTGTGGGTAATTCATATCTCATTACCAACTGTGTTCTTAAAATGCAGGTCTCCTTTCTCCATTCTTGCTTAAGTGCTCTAGTAGGGCTGCAGAATACAGAACTTATATTTTTTACTTCTTGCTCACATAAGTAATCTCCAGATAAATCTATCCCACCACTTTTATTTTTTCCTAGAATCAAGCAACAAATTTTATATTTTTCATGCATTAAATTGCTTAATGTTTAGACATGAATTAGGACCTCTGTAATAGTTTCACTTCGAGACTTCAGCTTTAAAAGCCTTGTTCTTCGTTTGCAAGTTGTTATTCTTGGGAAGGACTGTGCTGTTACAGATATATTTAATGAGCATGCCAAATATTGTGAGCAGAATGACTATTGAATATAAGCTTGGTTGTTGGTTTTTTAATATGAGACAGTGGTATATCTTCTTTCTTGCAATGTTTTAATTTAAATGATAATTCATTATCGTCTGAGATAAATATTGTGGCTGACTGCTACTTTCATTTCTATTGCAGTATTCCTAACTCTCACAGAAGCATAGTAACAAATTACACTGAGTTTTGTAGTCCTTATTGACTACTTTACCAATGCTGCCATGATAATAGTTTTTCTTCCCATTGGATTCTTTACAGTTCAAATACCTGATTCTTTACAGTTCAAATACCTTTTCACTTTGCAAAATCTAAACAAGTGTTATGTTTTTATACAAAGGTAGGGACTTAGATTTTTGGATGACGCTACTTTGTCCCCTGCTGTCCTTGTGTTGAATGGAGGGAGTTTGCTTTTTTAATTATTATTTTTATTTACTTATTTTTTTAACTGATTACACCTAAAGACTGACATTCTGAAAGTAAGTGGTAAATCTGGAAATACAGATGACGAGATGTTATTAATGGTCAAGTATAAATTACCTAGGTCTCCTTAAGCATTTTTGTTGATATTGTTCAAAACTGTTCCTGGAGTTACACCTTTGTGTTCATTACTGGGGCCAGAAAGATTGCAGCCACTATTTCTTTTAAAAACAGTCTCAGTCTCTCCACCTTGTTCGTCTCAGGAGAATAACTTATATCCAGAGACAGTATTGGACTAAGGTTGGACTTTTTTTTCCTGAACAGACAAGAGACCTGTCTCGTTAGTTTTATTTATTGTTAGTATCTGATTTTTTTAGCTGAAAAAAATTAATGAGGAGAACATGTAAAATGTAAAGAGGAAATAACTATGCAGAGGCCCAAGAAAGAAGAAAGAGATGACTAAAACTGAAGGGGGGAGGATTGCACAATTAACATGTGGTAAGCTTGTACTTTTAAGTAAGTAGAAATAACAGTGTCCTGAAAGTGAGTAATCCCTTTGCAGGCTGTCCAAAAGATGTTGACAATATATGGAGATAACGGAAGAATGGGAAGGATCACATAGAACAGTCTGGAAGAAAATATGATGGGCTTTCTGGGATGTGTAAAGATAGATTTTAAATCTGGTAAATATAATTGGGAAGTATGAAAAAGTGTGATAAAACAGAAGTCCTAACTTGTGGGCAGTTGGGGGGAAAGTGGATTTAAAGATCTGGCAGATATCATCAAAAGGAAAAAAAGCAGAAGGAAAACTTAGAAAAACTTGATTGAGCTTTTACTGCTTAATAATGGAAGAAGAGTCATACAGAAGGGTGACTCGCTTCATGGATATGCAAATCCAAGAAAATACACTCAAATCCAAGAAAATAAACTTTCAAATTATTAAACAGTATAGATAAGCAGATAAAAGAATTGGATATGAGGGAGATGAGCTATCTGCAGATGCTACCTTAAAACTGACACCATGAGAAAAACCCTGGAAGGAAATGTTCTGTAAGGTATGGACTTCTAATGGACTTGGGTCTTACAGTTGATCTGAGGATTATCTGTGGCTTTTCTGTAGTTAAAAGTGTGTACGCTGTTACATCCCTCTTTGGATTTTCCAGTTTCTAATGGGATTTGGATCTGGGTTGCATTCTTTTAGAGAGTGGGTCCATTAATGGCATTACAGTCCTCTGCAGATGTTCATTTTCATGAAACTTGGAGGTTTAATATATTGGAGGCACGTCTCCTCTGCCAAGTTACTGGGGAACAGAGTCAGATACATTAAGTCTTTTAGTGCATCAAGTCTCTTTTCTGCTGGAAAGAGAGACAAGTAATTTGCCTTAGATCCTTATCACAGAACCTTTTTCAAGTGTTCAGGGACTGGTATTTCCAAGTAACTATTGGTTGATGTAAATTGTGAAATGAAGCCATGGGAACTTTGGCTCATGCACCCCAAGCCACAGGTACACAGCCCAAGTATATCTTCTATGCTGGAAAGTAGAAAAAATACATGAAACTTTTTAGGAGCTATGATAAGTTGTGTTTTGGTTGTGGAAGTCAAAATCGATGACTCTGAGTGTTACAAAATCACCAGGTTCTTAGACATCTAGGTTAAATGATTATTTACTTAAGTACCACAGAGGACTGACTCTAGAAAATCAACTTAACACCTTGTAAAATCTCCAGCAAGGATTGTGCATGGGGAAGTTAAGATGAAACATGCAGAAATTTTCTGCTTTTATACCATGGGGTCATGCACCCATAATAAAGAAAAATATGATGCAGGAGAGGAGGACAGAAAGAAAGATGCAGATATTTCATTGTACTGGAGCAAATTTAGACAGTAATGTAATTAATGTCATGGAAGGACATAAAGTATATCTTGTAACTGAATAAAAGAACAGAATTGTTGAAGATCCACACCAAGAAAAACCTTAATTGTTTGCAAAGCAGATGTATATTTGTGGTAAATACACTGGTAGTCAGGTAATGCTTGGATAGAATAAAAGATAGGCAATTAAAACAAGTCAAACGGGAAGTACTTTACAAAGACAAACTAGAAAGCATTGTGAATAACTGCTCGCATACATCTGCGGGAGCAAAGACTGGGGCAGTGTACTTTGAGCTAGTGCAGGACTGCATTCTTAATTCAGTGGTCTGGACAGCTGGAGGCCATTCTAGACTTCAGCCAATTAAACAAATTAAGTATGAGACATAGGATGCAAAGATTAAAGTTAATTATGAAAAGAAATGGATGAAGCAGATTGTGTAGACAGAATTTCTTCATTGCGTCTCATCTGTTGAGCCTCACAGTGTGGTGGTTACTTCCAGCAAGCTATTCTGTGTTTATTTTGCTTAAACGGCCTATCTAGTTTGATCTGCTGTCTGAAGTGTAACAGGCTGCCCTTATCAAGGGTCTGGAAAGCAGCTACGACATCGAAGGTGTGAAGCAGATGTGTGAATATTAGTTAGCGATATGCAGAGTAGAATCCAACCTTGCACAGCTACTTTGTGTATTATTCTACAAAAGCACAGGTTTGTTTTCCGTCAGAGGAGCTCTCTTCGAGAAAATCTGTAAGGTATCTAGCTTTTCAGGAGTTTTACTAACTACATAGGTAAGGTATCTATGGCAGAAACCAAGACAGCATTCTAACCAGCAAAAGAATACTGAGATGAGAGTAACTTAAGGAGCAGCAGGTGATTACAGAATAATATCCTAAAGCAAGCCCTCTAGAACTTTGCATACTAGCTTTCTTGATCAGATGTGGCAGCATCTTAAGATCTGATCCTATCATACAGTAAGTACTTTGCATATAGAATTTGTAAAGGGTATCTTCATTTTTCCCGTCATCATTTGCCACATCAATGACTTCTGTTGTAAATCTGAACAGTCTATTTTAATTGAAAGTTTACTTTAAAATATAATGTGGGATTGTCATTTAAATGAAATATAACAATTGGGGATTAATGTTAGATGAAAGGGAGTTTAAAGGGAAATAATCTAACTGGTTGTAATTCAGGCATTCTAAAAAGAAAAAAGTTAATTAGAATTCGTGCATGAATTTGTGAGAAGGCCAGCCTGCTTAGGATGTTGAGATGGCAAACAAAACAGAATGAATGTTTATTTTGACTTCCAAAAAGAATGTTAGAAATTAATCACATCCAATACCATTGGCTAAGGTAAAAAGTCTTATTGCCAATGTAATACGGTTTGTTAAAATAGAAAACTGGCTTACAATGTTAAGCAAACCATAGCAATAGAATATAACAATTATTTTAATAGTCAGAAATTACTCATGCTTACTGTAGGGAACGATTGTGGGTCATCTAACTGAAAAGCATACAAAAGTTTCCATTATTGCGTCACTGTGGTTATTAATTCAGGAAATGAAAATGATATGATTTATAAAGTCAAGTCTCTTGGCTGTGCTGTACTTCATGTGTTTGTTATAGCATTCAAACAGACTTTTCGTACTGTTGATTCAGTGGACAAATTGTATTTGAAATCTGATTTCAAATGTTCCTTTCCTGCAAAACATTCCTCCAGGGAGTTTGAAGTTCTTTTCTCTTAGGGTAGCTCTCCTGGCATTAAAATCCAACAGGAATAGAGAGCTACAGGCTTGTTGCTGTCATAATCCTATCAACACAAGCTTTTTTTCTTTTAAGATGGTCTGAGCAGTCTGTCACTGTATTTTGGAGGACTATATGATGCACAAAAGTAAGTTGGCTGGCAGAAGCTCAATCAAAAGAAAAGAAAGAAAATACTGTTTCTACTTTAAGGAAAACTACCAGAAAATTTGGTGAAGTATGCACGAGTTATGAATCCTGTTAGATTCCTAGCTTTTGGCAATATTCAGGTAGCATCAATGGCCAAAAAACATTTTTCCATCTGTATTTTTTAGGAGACTGAGAGTAGAGCCCTGTTTAATACAGACTTCCTTTGTCTGCCTGTGATTAGATATTTGCAACATGCATTGTATTGAACTGTATTGTAACCTGCCTTCATAACCCAAAGCTGACAGGGAATGTGGTAGCCTGTTCAGTTAAGGGGCTCTGTCTCCAGCAAACCTTTCCAGTTAATTGAGCAGGTGAGTTTTTCTTGTCATTGCATGACTCTGGAGACTGGGGTGTGAAAAAATTAAGATCAACAAATACCCTGAGACTCACGATAAAATTGTCAGTTAATAGTGCTGTTGGTGTTCTTGGGGTGGTATTTAAAATAGTGACTTTGGCCTGTGGAACACCTGAAGGCTTGGAATTTGTCTAGGCAGTTTATTCTAGCAGTGAGCAGTTGGGGAGCTCAAACAAAAGATCTCCATATAAAGGAGAGCAGTGACTGGCAATGTTCCATCAACATTGCACTTCAGTTTTCTCATTGCCCCTATTTTTATCTTACTGAGTTTATTGCTGGAATTAGAAGAGCTTGCAGAGATTTTGTGGACCTCGAGGGTTTTTTCCTACAACCACACTGAGAGTTGTATGCCATTAGCAATGCTGATTCTGGCTTCGTACTGGATCTGCAGAAAATTTCTGCAGGTTGCACACTTTTTATACATATTTGCTCATATTCATGGTTTGTCATATACTTATTTTGCAAATAAAGTTACAGATCTTAGCTTTAGTCAACATAGCTGTAAAAACTGGTTTTATTTAATGCATTGATGTCAGCGGGAGAGAGCACTGTGGATGAATGGAACCCCAGCTCAGGAGGTTATTACTCATCATACTTACTATGAAAATGTACAATTACTGTTGAAATACACGCATAACAAGAAGTGTTTGAGCATTCAAATCAATGTCACTGAACTTCACATAAAAAATAACATGTATTACCTGACACAACTTTTGGAAAACATGAAAAAGATAACAGTTTAAAAATGTAAACTTTTGCAGTCTTAGAGCTGAGACACGCTTACTACTTTGAAAGAAATTATAAAGAAATAATGACTTTTAGTTATAAATAGTCCCAGCTTATGAGGACAGTTGACACTGTGCTTCCCTCACAGGAGCTCTGGCATTGAAAGAGGTGCATAAGAGTGGGTGAGTCCCTTCAAAATCCGTAATACATTTTCTCCAAGTCCTGTATCCACACATCTGGGTATGTTCTGCAAGTCTTCTGACATCTGGAGAGACCAAATTTAACCCTTGTAGCTGAGAGTCAGACTCCAGGCTCCAAAAAGGTGTGTGCTAGACATGCCTGTGTGCCAAATTGAATAGCTGCAGTCACAGTGTGTCACCAAGGATAATCCAAATTTGCTAATAATAGCAAGATTTGTAGACGTAGCAAGCAAGAAACAATTCAACTGTATTATGTGAAGTGATTTAGGTGTCCAGGCCAGTGTAGAGAAATTGCAGCTTCATTAGACATGCATTATGTAAAGGCTTGCAGCATAAAGCAGAAGATCTATAAGGTGTAGTTAGTTAATTTACGCTTCAAGGGTACATTACAGGCTTGTTTGTGGTGGTATTTAATCTGCTGACTGGTTGTAGTCAAATAGAATTTTGCTTACTGCTTCTGCTCTTTCAATAAATTAAATATTTAAATCAACAACTTGTTACTACTTATATCTCTCATGAGCATCCATCTAAGTGACAAGCAGACACTGCTTCTGGGTGAGAGTGGGAGGACGGAAAATAGCTCACTGTTGCAGTATGTGGAAAAAGAATCCAGAAGAGATTTGAAGGTCTACTATACGCCAGAAACACTTTTTTTCTGGTTGTTTGTTGTTTTTTTTCTTTTAACAGAGAGGTTAGTTAGCAAATGAAGAATGCCACTTAAGCATATCCTTTCACTTGATGTGCGGTCATGGTGAGCTGAAACATGGCACAGACAAAGTGACATGAGGTTTGTAACATTGGCATTTCTGTCTTCTCTCTGATGCTTCAGCTTTGCCTTAAGACAGCAGACTTTCTTGGGCAATGATGACAGCAAGGCTTATGAGTACCAAAGACTGTAACTGCTGTTACTGATTCAGCTATAGAAAGCATTGTGTTTATAGATCCAAATACTTTCGTGTGGGTTTTGTCCCCATTTCCAACAGATCTTGAGCCAGTATCTGACTTGAGATGCAGCAGAATCCCTTGCTATTAGTTAAATATGAAATTAGTTTCTTGTTTAATCAAATAAAACAAGTAAATACATGGAAGATTTTGGATAGAAAGGGTTCTTCAATATGGTGGTGAGGGAGTTAAATATGGACATAATTTCCCATACTCCAGTAAGTGCTTGGAGAAAAAAACCCTACTATTGCCGTGGAATATGAACTTGCTACATGTCAGCTCATTCATGGTCATAGTCCATGCCCACTTAGCCTTCAGCAAACACAAAGTAATTTGAATGAGCTTAGTTCTCAGAGGATGTACACTGTCTTGAATTTGTCATGGGCCAGGGTAAATGCAAAATTGTCAGCATGATGCTCTGATATATAGTAACTCTTTGTTCGCAGTGGCTTGTTCCTATGTCGAAGCTTCTGCAATTTTTAAAACTAGGCCAGATATCTCGCTTAAAGTTTGGTTCTAATTCAGACAATAATAGCTGAGATTTGTACAGAAAGTGTGGTTTGTCTGGAAGACCAGAAATTGTTATAACTGACATAGCTGTCAGTCTGTCAAATCAATGATTGACATAACTGTCCTTTCTAGCTCAGTTACTTTTCCTGCAGAAAGAATTTTAAGGCCAAATCTAGTTAACATTCTAAGTTGAAGTTTTTGCCGTTATTTTACTGTTGACTGTGGAAGACTTAGATTTGCTCCACATATGTTTACACTATAAAATCTCTTTCTCTGATTATGAATTAGCAAATATGACAATTCTCAAATACAGAGCTGGATACTAGAAAAAGCAACCAATTCACTTGTAACAAATTTTATTTTTGCATGATTACATGTCCCAGTGTTTTTAACACTGAATACAAATTTTTAAATTGAAATTGAAGCAGTAAATCTTTCCTTAGAAAGTTGCACACTGTACTGTGTGCATCATTACTGAAACCATTTTACTTAGAAGCACAAAAGGAACACTTAATTTTTATTTACTATTATGAAGGAAACCCTTTGATTGCAGGGAAAAAAGCTGACAAATATGAAAATATGACTGTGATTTGGGCAGACTTCCAGAGACGGGAGAGAGTGATGCTTTTATCTTCAGAGGGTCTTTGACTGCTGCATTTATTCCATTAATAGCTGCAGTGTGGCTAATGTCATACTTTGTGCATTTGCCTCTGTGTCTGGCCTTTGTATAAACTGCATGGGAAGGTATTTTGATGTTAAACTCTGCTGGAAATATGGTGGAATAATACGCTGTCTCAGATTTCCCTGGATTGTGTGGAACATCAGAGTGAAGTTTAGTTTTTGACAAATGTGTTTTTTCAAACTTTTATTCTTCCCAAGTTGGATATTAAGCCTATTGCATTAAGAATATAATTGAAGAAAAGTCAATGCAAGTTATGTATACTTACAAATAGTTTCAGCTATAGTTTCAACTATTCAAAAGGCTGTAGTGAAATTATTTGACCAGACAAACTTGAACAGTGCTGGCCAGATCCTACCCATATATAGAAGGAACTGAGGAATGGAAGCACATAACTGTGAGCTTCAGTAAAGCCTGCGTGCTTTGTGATCAAACCCACCATCTACACATGCACTCACTCTATTATTCAGTATTTATTATTAGGTATATGTTTGCCTGTTGAACACAGAGGTGTAATAAGCAAATACACTATGTTTTCTAGTCAGCTGTTTCCTGTCTTAATTTCTGCCAAGTAGATGAGTTGAGAATGTCTATGGAGGGGTGTGTGTGTGTGTGTATATATATATATATGGGTTTAATGGTGAATAAAATCATAATGACTTGTAAATTAATTTTAAAAAACAGGTGAAGAAGAAAGTCTTGTCAGCTAAAATTATTGTACATTATGTACTTGAGTTGAAGTGAAAGGATTCCATCTACACACACTAATTTATGTGTATTGGAGGAGGATAAATACAGAACCTGGAACTTACATGTCATTGGCCATGCCAGGATTTTGGAATGCTCTGCAGATGTTAATGTGAAAATACAGCCTACCTAACCTTGACTTCCAAACCAAAGATAAATGAGATCACCGTGTCACTCAGTGAACTTCAGCCTGATCTCATTGTGTTGATTCTTAGCCATATGCTTTGTGGTGATACAAAGGCTTTAGAAAGAACATTGTGGAAACATGCCACTGTCTCCTTCCAGTACGTGAAAAACTATTCTGTTTAGCTGAAGAGTATACATTTAGTTTTTTGGCGAAGGTGTGTTCTTAGCAAGTTCTAATAACAAGTTTGTAAGGCTTTAAGTGTTCAAATGATTTAATGAATATAAATAATTCTTACTTTTGTAAGGTAGGTCAAAATAAATGTTATATACATGTTACAAACAGAAATACAATTTCCGGTTGCCTTTGCTAGGACTAGCATAACCAAGCAAAAACCCCATCCACAACACTTTGGAGTGCACAACATGTTATAAAATATGGGAGACTTCTGAAATACAGAGGACTTGCTAATTCTGTATCTGGAAGGATGCTCCTGAAAAATCAGGGTGGTCATTTCTAATGATTCCTAGCAGCTTTTTTATTCAAAAATATATTTTGTAATATAATAGGATCTTGTTTTGTGCAGGTATCCCTTCATACTGTGATTTGGAAAAGTCATTCCGGAGGGAAAAAATGCTTGTCATTAACAAAATCTGTGATGTGAAACTGTGCTGAAAAAGCCATATGGAAATTATGGGAACGGGTTAAAAAGCATGGAAATATGCGAAGGAAAAGATACGGATTCTTAACGCCATTTTAAGACTGTATGATAAGAGCAAGTTTTGCTCAACCACTTACATCCACAGGAACTAGTATTTTGGTCAGTGTGTATTTTGTTTTGAGTTAAGTCATCCTGACACAGAAACAATTTTATCCAGTAGAAAGGACATATGTTCCTGGTTGCTCTTACTTTTGGAATGTTAATGGGACTTTTTGTTTCCTTCTGTCAATACATAAGATAAATGTACAAATAATTCAGTAATACTAGAGATCCACCAATCTACCAATATTTGCCCCCATGCCACCCTCAATGGCCCTGAACATCTCTGTCAGCCACAGATTTTCAGTCTTCTTAAGTTTTTATGCCCATGCACAAACCAAAGCTAAAAAAAAATAATGGAACCTGGGGGACATAAAGTCAAAGAGCATGGTGAGCAATCCTGTGCTTCGATCTTGCGATGATACCTCCTACAAAGGGAGCCTTTTGGCTAACACTTAGTCCTTACTGAGATCCTAAGTAAAATCACATGGCTTTTTTTATATAGATATACCTTGATATTTATAATCTGGTTGATTCCTAAGACTGTTGGTAAAAACAAGGTAAGATTTAGTCTGGATACTTACATAATGCTTTACATAAATTCCGTTTACTTCTGTTACCCATCATGTGAAAATAATATTTCCCATAACTGACCCAGAGCTGAGTGCTAAGAAACCCAACCCAAGCAGTCTGTAAATTTAAAATATTTTTTGTTTTCCTTTTTTTATATACCCAAAGCAAGAGGAAAAACAACAAGGAAGTTTGGGAGGTCTGAACTTGGTTGGCTGCCAAAGGTGTGTTGTGTGCATGGGTTCCTCCACTTGGTTTGTGGTTCAGCTGTGGATATCTTTTGGTAGCTTTGAGTGATGCTTAAACTATTTGTGGCCTTTCACACTCTGCTGAATATCCTGCACTCAGAAAGCCTCTGAAAGTCAAGTCCGACATGCAACTAGCCAGAGTACGAGGTTAAAGCACATGCTACTGTTGTTTTTAACCAAACTAACATTAATAATATAATGTAGAGGGGTATGTGATAGAAACCTAGAAGCTGCCACGCTAATCGTGTAGCAGCCTAATTACTAGTGTTTTATACCTGAGGAATGTTTCCTCCTTCCGTGCAAAAGCACTCATAAATGAACTATACCCTATCACAGTATCACTTTGGCTCAATCTTGCAGTCTTCCCCTGAAGCACAGGGTTTTTTATATTTCTTGATGTTTAGCCTCCTTGTCGTTCGGGAATTTTTATAATTCATGTTGCTAGAAAACTGAAGTTGGCTTCCATGGATTAATATTTCTGCTAATGATTTTTTTATTTATCTTTAACCTTTTATTTCATTACATCATGTCGTTGATTTGCTCCCTTGTTTAAAAAGAAAAAGACAGACCTTTAATGCCATTCCATTCTTTCAGGTTTTACCTTATTTTTCTTCTTAAAATTTTGACAACTCAAGTTCAAATTCTGATTCCTGGCTCTGTTTCATTATACTGATGGTTGTCTTTATTTTCATTAGAGCATGAGAGGAGGACAGCCCCACAGGAATGTTTGCTCTGTGGTATTGGTTTGGTTAAGTTTTTGCTCTTTTAAGAGAATTACGTTTTATTGTTCATCAAAACTGTACGACCCTCCTACAATCTAGCATAATCTTTTTGTTCAGAAATATTTGGAGGTTTGAATCTGATTTTATAATGGTTGCTTTTAATTTATATTCAAATACTACATAGAAATTTTTTTGTTTAGTATTTACTTGTTAATGGGAGCTGATGGCTGATGCAGTTGATAACAGGAATTGCCCTTATCCCAGGGTGTTTTGCTCTTGGACTGGGAATTTTTGTGTGTTGCAACACCCAAAGAGTTCCTGTAATCCTCTCAGATGCTTTAGTGTCACTTCCTGTATTCATAAAGGAGGGGTGGGGGGTGACTTGCATTGTGGCAAAGATTACTTCTGATTATTGAAAGGATTTTTAAAATAATTCTAAAGATTTGTTTTGTTTGGGAAGATAATTAACCCTCACATTTTATGAATATAGGGGGCGTTTTGATTTGCAAGACAATGTGATGCCTTTTACACTTAATTAGGGGAGTGTATTCTAAGCATTTTTTATTGATCAAAATTTAGAGCAACCTTCTTAATTGTGTAACATTCTTACTAATTTGTGTTAATCCTCATTTTGTTTTCTCTACACCTTGATTGCATTCCTGTATTATGTTAATATAGGTGTTGTCCATAGGTGAGCAACACAGGTGGACAGAGTTGCTAGTGGTGAGGTGTGAGTATACAGTGACAGTGATGTTCACATAGTCTCATTGGCTTCGCTAGTCAGTGCATCGCTTTTATTAATGTTACGTTTCAGTTAATTTGTAAAAGACATATGTATGATGCACAGGTTAAAATGGCATGAAGTATATTGTGTTTCAGAGAAAAGCTTTAATTTGGAACTGCATGACTGGAAATGCTGCTCACATGAAGAGTGTAAGAATGCTGCACTGGGTCACACCAAAGGCTCATTTTCACCACTGCCCCTTTCTGACCATGGTTGGTTTGGACTCCATTGTACCACTGCAAGAACAGATGAGGTGTACAGCAATGCTTCATCCGTTATCCTCTCCAGTTTCCAGTATTCTTTAGGGATTTTCAAACTGTGCAGGCTGTGTTCACACCTTTCTACCTACAAGAATCGTTCTTCCATGGATTTCTTAAATTATATTGGTGAGCAATTTTATACTTCTGGCATCCATAGTGCTCTCTGGCAGGGAGTTTCACAGTATGGTTGTACATGTACAACCTGTAAAGGACCCATATTCATGAGCAAGTAGATAGTTCCACTGGGAGAAATGTAGACACTGAGAATATTAGCTGGGGAAAAAATTTTGATATGCAAACTTATTTAACTAGATCAGTCTGATGTTGTTGCATTTGGGTTTAGATGTCGAATTTTCTTTCAGTGAGCTTTGTCCATTTGTGACATATTCTGTATGGCATGTGGAAGAGGAAACAGATGTGGTGAAAAACACTGTAGTAGTTCTCTCCACAAGTTAGGTTTTAAAGGGCATTTTCTCCTAATAAAGTGTTTAGTAATTCCAGTTACAAATAAGGATCAAGAAATAATGCTAGTCACCAAACACTCATCATATTACATTTTTTGGCAGATGGAAGTGAAGCAAATGCTCAAGTATGTGGGCTATCCTAAAACTGGCAAATTTATTAGGGATATTACAAACATTCCAGGTGTCTTCTGATACAACAGTATATGAAGTCATTTATTCCTCTATACATATGTGTAAGTTGGTATGACATTTGAGCATGAAAAAGGGAATTGTAGGAGTGAGAAAATTTTCACTCTTAGCTCCATGAGAAGCTGGTTTTATGTAGATAGTTACACATTGTGTGTGAAGGAGAAAAACACTCTCCTTCCTAAAGTAATAGGATTGTTGTTTTCAATACGTAGATAAATATGTTCAAAAATATCTGAGAACATGTATACAGTAGCTAAATTAATATTTTTTTAAAAGGGGAATGTTCTCACCTCTGACACCTTTTCATTCTGCTGCAGTTTCATCTGATTTCATCCTGGTACTGTCAGGCACAGATGATTGTTCTTGGATGATTTTTCATGGTCAGTGTTGCCACATTCAGAAGAGTTTTTCTCTTCCATAGAAATTACTCCTCTGGCTTCTGATTGTTCAATTAATTATTTTGAGAAACAGTTCATTTGCTTGTTTGGAACCTGTACTGAAGTTCTGTCCTGTCTGCATGGCTTCCAGGAGTATGTGAGGTAGGATCTTGGTGGTCTGTGGGAGATAGGGCTTATGCTTTGGGCACATTTCTCTCTGTAGGTTTCTGTTTCTCTGTTAATCTTGTGCATCAACAGCAAGTGGTGGTGACCAGTTATACTCAAGTCCTGCGTGGACCTGTGTCTAAGCAGTTTCTGTATAATCATTTTTTTAGTTGTAATTGTTGATCTTACATTATCAGTTGGTAGCATGTAGGATGGTGTGGTCTCCCTTTTAAGCATGCTATGGTTTGTGTTCAGTGTGAGCTGCATTCTTTTTGGTCTTTGTAATAGATAACATGTTAGTTGGATGCATAATTCTGTTTTATTTTTAGTTTTTGTATGGATGCATTTCAGCTGTGGGGTGATGTCCATCTATGGAAATGTTTTCTTTGCCTGAATGATTTACAATCATATTCCCAAAAAAAAACTCAGTTGAGAGAAGAAAAAATTATTCAAAATTGTGTAAAACAAAGAATGTCAGTACTTTTTTTCTTTTTTTTCTTTTTTTCCTGTTTCCATGTTGAAAACTAGCTTTAGAGAATACTTCTGGAAGTTGGTTTGTAGCTACTGGAATTGGTTTTCAGGTAACTATAATGCTGGGTCTGCATACTGCTATAAAGCAAAGCCACCACATGGGTTTGCTTCATTGGAATAAACTAGTGACTAACTTTGATTTTCGCAGCAAGTCAGTCCAGCCTAAAGTTATGTTACTTTTTTTATATTTAGGTACTTCAACAAATGGCTTGATGTTTCAGTGATGTTAAAGTTCTGAAACCCTGAGCTTTGCAGGCCCTCAACACCTCTGAAAATGAGCCAGTGCTCAGGTCAGCATTCAAATCTAGGTTAGGAATCTTAACTGTAGGTGTCTCATTTGAACAATCTGGCCTAAATTATTTCCTGATTATTATGTGATGCTGTGCTCTCGACTTTACTGGATACCACCTTCCTTCTGCAGCTTCTTTTTCAGTGTCTTTGTGAAAGATGTTCTTCACAGAGCTTAGTACCAAGTGTTGAAAGCCAAAAAAGGGCCATCGGGCAAGCTGAAGTACATGGAGATACTTCTGTGGTAAGGGAAAAGTGTAAGACTAAACAACAATTATTTTGGGGATCAGTTGTTAGTAGTACTTCTTAGTGTTTAAGTCTTGATTCAGCAAATCTCTTAAACAAGGACTTATTTTTAAAGATTATAAGGCTCCCATCTATGGTCCTTGAAGCTCTTCGGTGTCTTTAATGAGTAATGCATAGTTTGTGCTTAAGAGCCATATTGAAAAGGTCACTATGTGCTTAAGAGCCTTATTGAATATGGGAAATTTTGCTTGGTGTTTTACTTAATCCTGGTCTCTGCTGGTGATTCTTGGAGAAAGGAGTAGGATCAGTTTGGGAGGATGTGCAAGGCAATACACAAAGAAGTATATGGTTGAAGTAAATTGGGTGCTTCACTGAATGCCTTTGTTACAGATTTTTTGTCTGATGTCCAATAAATAGTGAAACCTGTAGGTTTTTTGAGTGCTTCCTTATTGTGTAATCTCCCAATTCTCTTTTCTGACTACCCAACTTAAGAGAACTTTGCTGTGTAAGTGTTGTCAATCAAAGACTCAGTAGGCACCTTGTTTGAACCTGGAAGGTGCTATAAAATGCGAAGGACTTTGACAAATCAGCCAATGAATGTCTGGATCTTGGAATAAGTAAAAAATTTTGGCCTTTATTTCTGTAGCTCAGGTTTTTAAGATAGCTGTTGGTTTGTTCATTCGCATCTGGTATTCTTTACCTGCAGCTTCTGTGTATGTTTATCTGGTGGTTTTTTCAGTGAAATAATTTACATGATCCTCCTGAACTCTTTAGTTAAAAATTCTGTGGTCTCACAAAGGAGATTTGGGAGAGTTTCCAGGGGGATATTCCCATCAGAAAAAGCCCAGTCTCTTCAGGTTGACATTTCTGTCTGTTCGTCTAAGAACTCTTTCTTTTCTCAGTTGGGAGCTTTTGCACTTAGTCATATTGCTGTTGCACGAGCAGTTTGTAAGCAGGCCTAACCTGGCAGAGCCTCCCATGTGAATTGTTGCAGTTGGACTTGTAGTTGCCCTCAAAGGGAGCAGGGGAGGACGTGATCTCTAGGAACAATTCTCCCTTCATTGTCGCAGCATTCATAGTAGTTACTGAGATTCAGCAGTCATTTTTGGAGTGTTCCTTTGTAGCATCAGGGCCTTCAAAGCACAAAATAAGCTCCTCTGAGCTTGAGATACCCGCTTATAGATACAAAAAGCCAGTACACAGAAGTAATTGCCTGGGTAGCAGAGTATCTGTCTGGTTTCGGTCTGCTGGCTGTGTCACACTCTGCCTTTCTGCATCCCTCAGTAGTCTTGGGGCAGACAAGGTCTCATCCCAATTTTCTAGTAGGGGAAGCAGGAAGAGCCACCAGCTGCAGCAGACAGATCATTAGCACTTCCTTATGTCTTGCAGACCATTGCATAAAGAGTTTCTTACTTTGTGACCTGTGATATTTAGTTGGATTGTAAGCACAGACATTGAAGTTCTGTTGTCATTAGCACCATATGATTTTTACCTTTGAAAGGAGAAGGCTGCTGTCATTAAAGAGCAAGGTACCTTGTAGTGTTAAAGGACCTCTAGGTTGGAATAAGTCTGAGGTATGACCTCTTTCTCCTCTCTTGTCCAGACAAAGAGCTTTTCCCATATTAACTGACATTTGGGTTCAGGTCAACTAGCCATGCTTCAAATCTTCATCTTTTTTTTTTCAGTCTACAAATAAACTTTGCTGTATTTCTTTATAGCTATTAAGAAAAAACCTGCTCACAGCAAAAGACTCTGACTAGCCACCAGCAAAGTTGTGAGTGTTTTTTGTTTTGCTTATCTTGATGCTACCAGTCACCTTCCTTCTGCCCTTTAGTAGATATCACAAATGGTTGGGGAAATAGTTTCCATGTTTTTATTCTTGCCTCCTTTTTCTGGTTCTTGAGCTATCATTAGTGGTGATACTGTATTGAAATAAGCTTGGTCATGCTGCCTTGCTGTGATGTTCCATTTTTAAACTAACTTATAAAATACTTATAAAAGTAGTGAAACGAGGCATTTTGCTGTTCCTATACTTCAGTTAATATATCTCAGATTTGTTTTAGTATGATACAAAAGTTTTAATGCAACTATTGGTCATATTTTTAATTGGAAAAACAGGAGATGTTTATGATACTGATTAGATAGTCATGGTATTGCTTTATATCAGATACTCTCAATGCAGTTCTGATGCTGCCATCATTAAAGTATTATCAGAGGGAGACTGTGGTGAACCTGTAACATAGAGAATGGGAAGAATAACACCAAAGAAAGGCCATGCTATTTCACTTGCTTGTTATAGCTGTATTTCTGTATGAAGATTTCATATCTCAGTTTCTTCCATAGAAAATACTGGTAGGAAAGTCCCTCTGTTGACTTCAGGTAGTACCTGGATAATTTTCCAGAAAATTATTTTGAAAATTTTTGAGGAGTTGTTCAGGCTTTTTTTCAGTTTGGTTGGTTTCTGTGTCTTCTTTGTGTGAATGGGGAGAACATAAGGGAAGCTCAGCATGTAAACATTTTTCTTACTATGTTTTAATTGCCAGAATTAGTTCAACTACATATTAAACAGGAAACAAAAAGGAAGCATACATTACAGTTCTGTCTGAGCTATTCTGCTGTGGAATTTATTCATTTTTATTATTTAAAGTTGTTCTCTCTCTGGCAGTAACCTCTCTTACCTTCTCCCTTCTCTGTACCATTTTTATAGTTTATTTGTGAAGTAGACTCACATAAATGTGTGCGTGCTGTACTGACCTAGAACAGATTAATCAAATTACTAAAATAATGACTGCTTTAGCACAGCAAGGTGTTAGGACTCTTAGGTTTTGTTCTAAGAGATCCTCAAGAAATGCAAAGAAAATGTGTTTATGTGATACCACTGTAATGTTTTCTGTGGTATAATGGGCATCATGTAAAAAAAATACGTTGACAAAAATTACTTTTCCATTGTTAAACGGAATTGCATGTCTGTTCTCATTGAATGTCCAAAAGTTTCACTTCAGTCAGCTGCTAAAAGGCACTTGTCATAGCAGTCTGCCAGAACACATTTAAATTACTTGAAAATAGGCTTGGTGGAATGGCCGTAAGAGGGGTGAATTAGTTCTCCATACAGCAGTGGCAGGTTGGCCCAGTGGACTTCTTCTGACCCAGAAGGATCCTGAGTCACTGCAATCTGTTCTGTGGGAGATGGAAGGCAGTATGACCTGGCTCTTGGATGCATTTTCAGTAGTCGTGAGAAAACAGCCTGTGGGCTAAGCGATACTGTGGTTCTCCTTGCTATTCCTGGCCTTGTGGGCTGTGGTGCTGCAGCAGATGGTTCTTGTCCAGTTGGGTGGATTTGAAAGGTTAGAACAAGGTAAGCACAGGAAAGGCACTCAATTAAGGGGGAGAGGGGAAGGAATGAAGAGGGATAAACAGGCCACATTTATTTTCTCCTTTTTCTTTGATGTTTTTCCTTTCTATCTTTAAATGCTGTATAAATATATATAAATATCTTAACAAGTAAACAGTGAGACCATTTTGGCGGGGGATGAGGACAACAAAAACTTACAGTTAATGTTTCCATACTCATTTAGTATTCTGAATTTCTGTTTGTATTTACTTGGACAGTCTTCAGTTGTGTTCGTAAACTCTTCATCCACAAACTTATCAAATGTGTTAGTAGCTAAAATGAATTACTAGCTTTGTAGTGTCACAGAACACAAATGGGAAAGCCAGAAAAAGAACCTGGGGCTTCTTAAACATTCTTGTTTGGCTTTTTTTTAAAATACAGGGTTTTTAGAATCTAAATACAAGACTTTCTACAACTCTCTACAAAATCTAGCTTCTCAAGACATTAAGTGTTTGAGGAAATACTAAATCTAACTTACAAAATACTTTATACTGATTTATACTATTATGAAAAAAGTTGTAATTTTATTTCTGAGACTTGCTATAAAATTATTGAGTAATGGGCCAGACATACTTCAAAATGCTGCTTTCTACAGCCACTGACAGAGACATGGCTCTAGCTTGCAGCATTCACCTTTTGGACTGGGCCAATTTTCTATGCATGGAACAGCTATTTTTACCTTGTTTAGACAGAGTTTGGTGGTGGGAGAGTTGTCTTTTTAGCTTTTTAGGTAGTTTTGTATTTTAACGTGGGAGTTCTAGATTTCAGCGGTGCTTGCTATGTAATTATTGTCATTGATAGCCTGGGAGTATTTGGTAATGTTTTGATTCCTTTAGAGAATCTCCATGTTCTGGAGAATATCAGCTTGAGAAATACAGATAAAATCTATGCTAAGTCTAGTCAGGTTCTTTTTTTATTATTTTTATTTTTTTATTAGCTATAAATACTCTACTGTCTGCAGACTTTTTCATCACTATGCATCTGACACAAGTCAGTTATATTGCTGCACACGTTTAAATGGTCTATTACTAGTCTGCTTCCAGGCACTAATAAAAATATATTAACCCTCTGATCCAGTTTTATTATTTTTCTCATTTTCTTTCTAGACAATTTATGGTTCCACAGGATTCTTTAATTCATAGTCATGATGCACTATTAATAGCTTTAGTATCTTGTCTTCTTGGCTGCTTGCCAATCAGAAGTCTCAGCTATATTTTCAACAACTATACATGTGGCAAATATAGCACTGGGATTCAGCTGTAAATATGGGGAAATGGGACAAAATTTGTTCGACATATTGCAGTTCTTTGTATGTAAATTTACCCAGAAGAGTAAGAGATATATTTGCCAATTTTGTATTAACTTGGTCTTACTCTATTATAAACCCCTTGAGTTTGCATACTCAAACTTACCTGGAAGGGGAAAAAAAAAATGAGCATTTTATATGTTCATATCGCAATGATGTGAAAAAGTTGAGAGTTGTGGATAAAAAAAAAAGACTGTCGTACTTACAATGTATAATTTATTATACTAATCTATACTAGGAAACACATTAGTCAAAAAATTCTGAATTTTCCATAATTCCAAATTATTGTAATTTACTGCTTCCGAATATTTGATCTAAAGAGAGACAGGTTATCTTTGTCTTCAGAGCAAACCAGCCTTCTACACCTTTTTCTGTTGTTACCTGCCTGACAGTCTTAATTTTTGGATAGTTAATTGAGAGCCTGAAAGTATTCACTGCTTATAAGGAATTTACTGAATAGTTAGGTGATAAGTACTATTAGTTTCCCATGTTTTCCAGAAGACAAGGACCTAAGGAAACCCCAGAAACATGCCACCAGCTCCTCACCAGCTCACCTGTCACATTCCCTTTCTGGGGTCAAAAATGTGCCAGATCCAGGTACTGCAGGAGCCCGTTTGTAATTTACTGTCTATTTCAGGCTGTTTTAGGAGACAGTTTCTGTGTAGAAATGACAAGTTTTCTGAACTTCTCCAAGGCACAGACTCAGAAAAGAACAAGTCTGAGCTGGTGTCAGTTCCTAAAAAGAAGTGTTGTTTTTCTTCTGGCTAGCCAATACCTGGCTGAGCTTATTTCAACATAGTTGGGATGGGGGTGGGTGAGAAGAATTGGAAAAAATTGCTTGCAAGTCAGAAGTGGAGTATTTACTCACCTGAGTGGGACTACTTACAACTGGTAATCAAACTTGGTGAAATAACATGCCAGTTTGAGGATTTTAATCTCTAGTTTCAGCTTGCCGTCTGTAAAACTAGGAAAATAATGCTTATTTAGCTTATGTGAATATATCACATTTCCTTCATTAATATCTCTTAACATTGGATGGTATTCTTGCACAAAAGCCTTCTAGAATTCTTTTTGAGAAAGAGCTGACATGTATCCCTGTTGTGATCCATATCAGTCTAGAGCTTATTTGTGCCTGCGTAAGTGATGCCTGAAGTAGATGTGCCCTTAAAATGAAAGCAGTACAGCAGTAAACAAACCAAATTTTTTGAATTTATAATGGGTTCTGTTTTCAAAAAAGAAAGAAATACCAAGATCTGAATTTCAATTTTATTGAAGACATGCTTTGAATGTTTATATCTTCTCTGTAATTATGGTATATGATTCTAGGTATTCTGTTAGCTGAGTAGTAGATCCTGTAGGTGGGTATGAGGATGGTAAATGTTACCATACTGTTTTATTAGCCATGCTTTCAGGGAATGTCATGATGACGATTTGCAATTGGTAGTGTATTGTTGAACTAATATGAATAATAAAGTGAGTTGCAGTTAATAGTGGCTTTCTTGAATGAGTTTGCATCATAAAAACTGCTCATGTTGGAGCTTTTTCATATTAAGGTGAGTCTGAAAGACAGGGAATAGTATGGCATTCTTTTAACACCTCAGTACCATTTGCAAAATACAGGGTTTTTTTTAACCTCTGGATTGTGTCCCAAAATCTAGGCTTTATGGAATAAGAGTTTTCAACTAACCTTGGAAATTAATGGGAAACACTGAAGATAAATGAGTATCTGTAATGGAAGGTGGAATTCTCATACAACAATGCCTCACATCAGCATTTTACCATTTCCAACAAACAAAAATAAATCCGAAACTAGTAATAATCTGAATTTTCTGCTTTGAGTTCTGTGTATTCCCCTCTGTCTTGACATGTTAGTAGTGGAGCATGTCTTTCTTATGCTGCCTGTTGCCTCCATCCTTCACCATTTCTTCACTTGTTCCTACCTTCCTGGACTCTTTTGAGCTCAATTATGAAAGAGAGAAAACATTAAAAAAAAAAAAAAACAGCTATGTGTAGTCCCCTTAGCTCTTTTTACTTCCGTTTCTTCTGGCCAAATTTGACTTAGTTTTGATGTGCGCCCGCAAGAGCTCCAGTCACCATGCGTGGAGTGGTGACAAAGTGGAGGGCTTCAGTGCTGCAGCATTTACTTTTGTCCATGAGTCACATGGACAATTCTACTACTACGGTGACATGTCAATAGCAAATGAAGCAGACTGAGCTCATGGCCAGTGAGCACAAAAAAAAATAAATTTGCCCCCACTGTTCCAGCTGGCCAGTCAAAGCAAAGAAGGTGATCCTTTACCCCTGGAGTCTGCAGTAAACTTTTTCTTGTTGACTGCTGCAGGTATGCCTAATTCTCATCCTTCATCCTAACTGCAGCTGGATATTAGTTGTCACTGGGAGCCAAAGGTGGGCTGGCCGCTCTCCAAGTGAAAGCTCTACCCTGCACATATATTTTAGATAAGTTCAGTCAAAAGTTTGCTATGACTTTGACTTTAAACTTAAATTAGGAGGGGAGGGACGGGGCTTTCTTGTAAAGCCTGATCAAGAAGCTGGGAATAACTGTACAGCTGGAATACACAAATAGTCTGCATACAATTTAATTGTCATAATCCATACCAGCAACCTGTAAGATAGTTCATTTTGTTTGAAAGCTACTGCTAAAACATCACTTTCTTGGTCAATAGAACAGAACAAAGCAAACTTTCCAAACCTCAGAATATAATAAAAACATTGAAAATTAGTTGTCACACCATTACATGTGGGGTACTTCTGCAATACAGACAACTGTGAAAAGTGGAGCACTCCTGAAGTTGAAGAGCAGTGACACTAGTGCTGGTGCTGTCAGACAGCTCAGCTGTGTATGGCTGTACGGTGAGTTTCAAAGCACAGGTTGTGGGTTGGCAGTAATTAGCAGCTGCGCTAAGTGCTTGCTTACCATTAAAATCTATGCCTTTGTTAGTTCTAAATAGGTTCAGTAAGTTGTTTTGGTCTGTCAGACCAGGTTCTGCTCTTAGCAGTGGCATTAACGAACTGCAGCTTTGTAAATGTCATGGGAGGGTGCTGCTGTCCAGACCTCGGCCCCTCTGCTAACTGGCGGGTCAGTCCTAGGGAGTGACCCACTGTTAGTTTTCCAAAGGGACCAACTTCTTGTCTAAAGTTATATAGCTTCAAAAATTGTATTTATACTAGTCTAATGGATTTGTTAAATTGTCTTGTATTTCATGGATTTGTAATAGTAAATGTGCTGTAATACTTTTTTAATTAGTTGATGAAAATTAAATTATTAATTTGAGGTTACCTTTTGCAAAGCAGATTAAATTAGGACAGGAATAATCAAACATTAATTACTGAAGAAGATTTTACTGATAAACCGTCTGCTGAACATGTTATACTTCAGATATGTGACCGGGAAAATAAAAAATCCTTCTCTGTAACTTCAACTCCAGAACAGGTGAACTGTACCTAAATCACTTGCCATATAGTCTTTAAACATAAGGGGTAGGTGAGCAAATCCCATCATTTTCCTGTGAACTGTGTTTTTTCAAATTGGAGGAAACCACCTTATTGGCGCTGAATTAACACAGAGCTGCAAAATGCCTGTTCCATTTTTTTTTTCCTGTTGAAAATAATAAAAATAAATAAATAATTGCCTTACTTGTGTACAGAAACACCGTAGTTCAAGTTTTAAATATACATCTGACATTATATCGCTATAAAAGTGAGTAGTTTGTAGAGGGTGCTAGTCTCTTTTAGGGTACAAGATTGGTGACAACCCCCCCTTTTATTGCAAATGCTGAGAATAGATTTTAGTTTTGGGGTACCACCTTGCTGATTCCCTTTGCTTTCACCTCAGCTTTCCTGCTGCTGGTAGTTGACTGTCAGTGCATCTCTACATTGTTGGTTTTCAAAAATCATCTGAGGAAAGATGTGTTTTGCTTGATTTGTACATGAGGACTATAGTACACATAAACTGGCAAGGGATTCAAGAGCCTGAAAGTGTAAATGTCAAATATGAAGGGTTTCTCTTGAGCAAAAAATCACCTGCTGTCCATTAGGACAGCCAGATACAAACCCTTCAACTATGAGCGATCTGGCTAAACCAGTGACAGGGAACTTAAAAGTGTTTTCGGAACTGAAAGCTGTTGTACTGGGTAGCCAGAGAGCTGAGCCATCCCCAGGTGGACTTGGAAGCATCCAACCCAAATATGAAAGGGAGAGTTAGCTTCCAAAATAAATAATTAGGAGTAGACATTTGTAGTAGACAAAGCCAAATATGTTTTCCCTCTTCTGCTTTTACATCAACAGGTGGTGGAAGTTACTTGGTTTATACTAAAAATGTTGGAATGTGATAGTCGAGCAGAGTTGTCACACCTGTGTTATGCTTTCCTGGTCGTCTAGACATTCCAGCCTCCGTTCATTCCTGCAGATCTGAATCCATCACCTGTGCTTAATACTTGTGTCTGTTGAAAAAAAGTAAATAGTCATCCAAACGGTGTGTCATGTACATGCTCTTCTAACTTCAAACAGGCCTTTAATTCTTTTGGGTTATGTGAAGTATATTGGTGTCAAGATAGAAAGATAACTTTCAGAGAACCAGGTGTTCATTCTCTGAGAATTTTTTTTTATAGAACTACCCATACATCTGCTGTTTTCTGCTAAATCAGAGTGAGGAATCATGTGTTTTTGACTATCGTACTGCAAGCTTTTCAACCATATCTATGAAGGATGCTTTGCAATTTGCTGTAATGATTGTATGTCCTTCTTTGTTGCAATATGGCTTGCAACAGCTAATTCAACGTCCTTCTCTTGAAAATGAATCTTACCCCATCTTTGAAAAGATAAATCTATTCTTTGTCCTTGAGACACAGATACCACAGTTTACTCCTCTTTTCCATACCTCACTCATTGGTCATCTTTCCAAAGCTTCCAGACTCTCAAGAGAGAACAATGCCCATCAGATGTGAGTAGAGTGCCATCTCAGAAAGAATGACCTGATCAGGAAAATTCCCTTCTTCTTTTCTTCTCCTCCCCTTTCACCCGAAATGACTCCTTCAGGAAACGTCCGATCCTTGCGTAGCTCAGTGGATCAAAGTGCTGTATTGTTACATCTTAATCACGTGTGGATGGCTGCAGAAGGGATCAGAGCTCTCTTTGTTCATTAGAGGCTTCTAGGCCAAAACCAGTGCCAGCAGCCATAAAGGAAATATGTGAACCTCTGTTTGGTCACTCAGTGAACCATGTCACTCGAAGGGCTGACTTCCACTTCTCTGCACTTCCTTCGGCAGGAAGGTAGCCTATATCATGGTCCTAAAATATGTTAATGCCAGCAATTGTACGGAAAGGGGATTTCTTTCTTTTTTTTTTTTTAATATTTGATGTTTTTCTACTAATCTTTCTCCTTGTAGTTTCCTGCTTGTGAGTATCTTCAACTTGAAGTACAAACTAGCATTCAAAATGTTCCAGATTTATCTGTGTCAGATAGAGACCTGGTCTATATCACTGTGGTCTTGCAATCTGTAGTATTTAAAATAAATAAAAAATCTCACAAAGTGCTGTTAGCTAGGAGAGGTGGCGTTGCCCTCTACTCTTCCCCTCTGATTTGAAAGGGTGCCTGTTGTGAGGTTAGTAGCATGCAGCTAAGCCCAGTGCACTATGGAGAGGTCTGAACGTAGCTGTTTCTACCAATATAAAGAAATACTTTTAAAATAATGACTGAACGGGCAATGAGTAATTAAATTAAATAGTTACCGTTCCCTCATAAAGAATTCTTGTAAGAAGGAATCAAAAAGCTTTTTGAATTTTGCCTGTTACATTATTTCCAACAGGAAACTCTTGCTTTACTTTCTCTCCCTTCTCCTCACTTTCCATGCAGTCAGCCATCCAGTTGTATATATTGTTCAGTTTGCACAGGTGTGTGATTACAAATGAACCTGAGACTAACTTGCAGTGGTAAAAATGTACTATGCAGAAGTATGTGCCATTATCAAAGTGTAAGACCATAGACGTTTTTTCTTCCTGTAAAATGGGTTGTTGCAGTGCATGTGTACCTACCGCTGCAGATTGTGACTGGTAATAGGGAGGTGAACTGTTCGTGAAAAACTTGACCAAGTGTTTTAACTTCCTTGTAGCCCATCAAGATTTTGGGAGTGCTTAATGAGGCAAGACAGGATTAGATATGACATTAATAAGACATTGTGTTTCTCCTTTTGCTTCAGTTGTGCATTTTTCTACAGCCATTTTAATGATAATGTCACTTTACCTTGCTATATGATACAAAGTGAGATGTTCTTTACATGTAGACTAATGTGTAGTTGATAGCTAAAGTGCAATCATGTGTCGTTATACTGTTGTATCAAGTGTGAGTGAATTAACTGATAAGAAATTTACTGTCATCTCTAAATGTTAGTAGGGAGAGGAAGACAGAGAGCGAGAAGTTGCGTGTCATGCCAGGTTATTTGTGCACAAACACAAGTGTTATTGTTTATTGGGCTATCTGTCGGTTACTGCCATGCTTTAAAATGTCATCCAGTGAAGAAGGAAAACCAAACAATTTAGCTGATAAATCATATACTATGGATAATGAAAAGCAAATAATTTAACTGTTCTTGTTTACCGTTTGGGTTAGAAAATCAATTGTGCAAAGTAAATGAGTGCATTCACAGAAATAAGGATTGATTTAGGTATGACTTCTGAGTGTACAGGCTATATTACTAGAACAATATAATTTCAAATATAGTTTTATTGGGTTTTTATCTTCATATATTGTATCCATACATACAGGCAGTGCTAAAAGGGAAAGAACTTAGTGGTTTAACCAACACTTTGGGTAAAATTCACAAAATTCATATATGGCAACCTTTAATAAAAAATGGAATGTACAAGTGCTACTAGCGGTGTTATGGTCTTGCATGTGTTTTGTCTAAAATAAGCAGAACTGCTCTCTCTCCTCTCCTAAGAATAGCTGAAGATCCAATCAGACCACCAGCCACTGGATTTTTTAATAGGATCCAGTTGTATTTGTCATGCATTTGTCTTTATTCTAAACCCAGTTGACTGCATTTATACCTTATTTTTATTGATAGATCCTGCTAATACATTTTAACTCCTGTCAAGGGAACAAATGAACCATTTTTTGTTTCCTGAGATAGATGTCACTGTTTCACCTTGATTATTCTGAGCATTGTCCACTTTTCCATATATTGTGCTTCAAGCACTGTCAAGTCCCTTTGCGGATTTGTGCTTTCTAGTTGGCAAACATCAAGCTGATACACTACCAGCTGGGCTGGAATTTTTTTTCTTTTAATATGGTGTAATTTCTGCTGGATGGATTAGACATGTTTAGAAGCAGGATGTTTTTTATTGCTTGTAATCTAAAGCCAGTTTATGTGCTTGATCTCTTCACACCTCTCTCTGCTTCCCCTCTTAAGTTCCTGCTGCACTCCCTGTGGTCTGACTGACACAATGATGACACTGTCCTGTCTATTAATCTGTCTACAACTAGGCTTATAAAACAGCATGGCTGGTGGCAGTATTCACTGGATGTAAAGTGGATGTGCTTCATAATGTGCAAATACTTCTTTATTCGAAGTTTGAGAATTTGGTTTTTCTCCAAAACAGTTTTGCAGTAGGCAGCTTACTAGCTTTTCTAGCTTTTCTGGAGCAATGTGTAAAACGCTTTATTTGTTGCTTTGATTTTTTTAAAAAACCCTACTGTTAGTGCTTCATCTTGTAATGAGGTCATTTCTTTTTTGAGAGGACAATTGGAAATATTCCATTACTAAGATTTCAAATTTTAGCTGTTACCAAGTAGACTTTTTTTTGTTTAAGTCCCTAAAACATCTGTGAATTATTAGCAACATATCATTAGTACACTGATCTATTATAAACCAACAGAACCACTTTCCAGTTATGGAAGCAAACATAAAATGTTACTTGGCAAATTCTAGTTTGTTCAGTAACCCTGGCACAGACTATCTGTCCATATTTATAGGACCATGCTAAACATTCAAATCTAAAATGTTATTGAAAAATGTAATTTTAGTTTTCAGGGGTTTTTAATGTATTCATCTCCCTGACCTGCTTGCAACAGTTGCTTCTTTTTCTTGGAAATCTGGAGCACTGTAAAGTTGAAAACTGAGTCCCTGAGCTGGAGACTGAGGCATATTCAGTAGCCTGTTACTGGTTATCCCCTTCTTATGCCACCCAATGCCTCAAAGGCATTACAAAATAATACTAGATCCAACTGGAAGTGTCAGGTCTAAAACCACAATATAGTGCTACTATGAGACTATAGAAAAACAATGACTCAGGGTTTTTTTCGTGATTATGGCTGAAAGATATTCTATTTATTGTTTAATTGCTTTTGTGCTACTTTGAAGCTGCACAGGCTGTGGTGGAATGACACTAGATCCTATATGATACATCTTGGCATAGAAATGACAAAATAGTTTAATCGTATTAAACCTTTCAATTACTGCCCTACAAATGACTGTGTTCTTGATGAGTTTCTTATTCAAGTAACTCTTGACCTCATAAAATATTAAACTCATACTGAAACCTACGCTTTGTAATGCCAGGTTTTTTTCACATTTTCAGTTTACACAGTTAACTTGTATCAAATTTAAAAATAATGCTTTAAAAGAATCAATTTCATGGTGAATGCATCTAGGCAAACAAGTAATTTAAACAACATCTTACTTGTGTGTAGCAGACCGTTTTACAAGTAACTGAGAGTTTTACAAGCCTGTGTTTCAGACAGGATGATTGGTTGTTTCTTACATGTGAGCTTGGGACTTAAACTCATTAAGTTCAATATACGGAACCTTTCCTGGCCTGCTATCGAGCACTTAGTTAAGGTCTTTTTAGCAGCAGTCATATTCTGTAGTTCATTATTGAGAAATGGCAAAATGGTGCAAATTTCAAGTAGGTTCTCAAAAAGCTAGTGGTATACACTGTAACCTTTTAGCTTGTCTAGTGGTCAGCAAACTCTTTATATGATGATTTCTAATGTAAAGAAAACTCAATTAGTAATTGCAAGTGCGCAAATTCTTGCAAGTAATTGCAAGAAGACTTATCTTGAGCATGGGAGCCCCAAAATTTAAAGATGTGATTATACCTTCATTAGACAATAGTTTTGAATAGATATGTTACTCTCTAAGGTGAGCGGAGAGTGCTTAGAAAAATTTGTTGCGTTAAGATATTTCAGTAAACTGATATTAATCTTCTCATCCTCTTAAAAAATCATGTCAGGCATATCCTTCCTATATACAATTTCCTTTCCAGTGAAAAGCTTACCCCAGGTGTAACGCTAGGACCTGTTGGTAAAAGTGTGAGTCAGATTCAGAGGTAGCAGGAAGGAGCTGCCTGTCCAGCCTGCAGAAGCCCTGTTTCCCTTCCTGCTGGAATCCCTTAACAAATACCTGCTTTTGTTCTTCATTGATACAATCATGAGAACTAGGGTATCACCAGGATATAATCTTGCTGCTGTTAGGTGCTTTTCTTCAGAAATAATCTGGCTTTTCAGTGACACCATAAAGGCACTCCACAGTTGTAAGTATACAAAGACAAGCCTTAATTCACTTTATCAAAGTAACAATAGCTTTATTACAGATCCTGTTCTAAGCATCTTTTATTATCAGTAGCCCTTGTTCAAGGAGGCCAATATATTTTATAAATGCTGTCTGTCTGCCCTAGAATTCAGACATTGTTTGGAGAAGAGTGTGGTTTCTTTGGGTATGTTTTTTTTTTTTTTTTTTTTATGTAAAGGTTGATATCCTGATTGAGGTGTCAGTGGATCTTCATTTATGTATATGCAACTCTTGATCTACTGCCTATTATTTCATCTTTTTACTTGAAGTGTGGGTCAGGATAATGTAAGGCAAGTGGTATCTTGATACGGTATGTGAAGAATATTCATTACTCTCTTGCTTGCCCCTTCCCATGGGACCTTTTTACTAAAAGACTTCTCAGACAGGTGGAACTCTCTGCTGCAGCCTGAGGTAATGGAAAGAATAACACTGGAGCTTGGAAAGAGAGAGATTCTAGCCTATTACCTTTAAGTTCCAGAGTCAAAAGACCCACACAAAAGACCTTCAGCATCTTACTGTATGCACCCATCCTTCTGGTCATGCCTGGCTTTTCCAGCATCACTGCTGCAAACCTCTGCGTTAGTTCACTAATTCTTCTTCCCAGCATGGAAAATAGTTCAGTTACATGACTTAAAACATTCAGTTGTGTAAAGTGCTCCCTTTTTTCTGTATCTGTGATGGCTCATGCATTTCCTGTAATTTTAGTGGTAGTGACAAATTACTTTTGCACGTGGGCGTTCTCTATACCCCTGTGTACAGGACTGTGTCAGATTTGATCTGTGTAATTTTCCTCTTGGTATCCTTGTGCTTTATGAAGGAATCTGCAACCTGTTAGGGGCCTTACTCAAGCAAGTTCCTAGTCACAGAACATGAAGAGGTGCTGCCATATTTCTAGGTGGAGAGTTATTAAATATCAAGAAACAGAAATGAGTCTGGAGTGCCTGGAGTACTAATTTAAAGTGGTGGCTTGCTGTGAGTTTTGAAACATGGGTGCTTCCAGAGGCCTGGACCTAGACAACCCAAAGCACAGATCTGCTTCCTCTAACTGTAGGGCAAGGAGGAAATCCTCAGAAACAGGTCCTGCAGAAGTCCCTGGTGCTGGAGGAACTGGAGGGTTACAGAGACCGTGGCATTCTGGCAGCCAGGAACTGAAGCTGGCAGTTGCAGGGTCTCTCAGAGCACTTTTTGCCTCAAAAATATAGTATGTTAACTTCTTCCAAAATGGATTTATTCCACAGTTCCTGCCTTCAAACCAGGAATGGTTAGCTGCTGTTAGTTCTGGACTTCCATTGCCTCTGTGTGAACTTCAGAGCTAATAGCTAATCATACTCCCATGAGCAAAGGACCTAAAGGGAGGTTGAAACCATGCGACATTTATACACTGTGCTCTGTACCTGGTACAGAACAAGTGAAATAGGCACAACCACTGTCTCATCTTCCGTGCATGAGAGCACACATTTTGTAGAATTGCAGCTACTGCTGAATAAATAGCTTTTCTTTTGTGTTCACACTGGCTGTTGGCTTGGAATGGTTTCAGCAGTGCAAATGTGGGGAACCAACCACAAAGCCCTTAGAAATCCTGTTCGTTGCTGTTGATATGAGAATACATGTCAATACAGTGTTTTGGTGCTTTGCAGACGTGGGCATGGTATACAGATGTTATTTATTCAAGTGCTAGATTTATATACATGTTCAGGCAAATGCAGATGAATCATCACATATGCACTTCTCCAGAAAACATCTGAACAGAAAACATGCCATTTGCAGAAGGGATGTCATAATAAGGATTGATCTTTGGAATTCTGATTATTCTAAGAGTTATTTTGACATTCAACATCACAGGTAAACTTCTGAAGGCAGGGGGATGGGGGGAAGGTAAAAACTCAGCACTTGTGTACCTGTGTCTCTCTAGTTCTGTTACTACTTGAAACTACAGTCTGTAGTTAAAGCTAGCATGTTTTGCTGCTGAAATCAACATACTCTGTTGTTAGTATTATATTATGAAGTAAACCGTGAATATCTACAGTCTATTAAAAAAAAATACACTATGAAAACTCTGCAAAGATCTGAAATATATCTGCTTAAAGGCCTTGAGTTTCTACTAGTTATTTGTATTCCTTAAGTTATTTATCTGAAGGTGGGGGGTGGGGATGAGTGTGAAGGTAGAGAGGAATGAGTGGTGGTATAGTAAAAGCTTTAATTGGTTTCTTGTAAAATTATCTTTGATTGTGCGCTTTTTTTTTTTTAAATAGGCTAGGGCAATGATAGTATGAACAAATTGTCCTAAGTTTAAATTGATCTCAAATTCAATCATTTATTTTTGGTATATCTTAAGAATCAATTTGGATATTATAAGAATATACTTAGACAAAAAAAATTGTTGTTATATGCAGTACATTGGTATTTTTGAGTCTAGGTAGTATGTGTGAAGGTGGGAAATGTGATTTTTTTATGTCCTCCAAATAGCTGATTTTAGCCAGGGCTGATATTCAGCGTTACTGTTTAGGATTTTATATTCTAACACTGACTTTATGTACCTGTCAGACATTCTCTGTTGCAACCCAAAGTACTTCAGAAAACACGGTGACTAAAAGAGGAAACAATAGGAGCAGTAACTTAAAGGGTTAGTTGTGGTCTTGTATTAAATGTGATGTTCGATTTCCACTTCTCTTGAAATCTTTGGAATAAATAAAGAATTAAAGCTGTAGATATTAAAGGAAAATATTTTACTGTGCTTTCATTGCACACATTTTTGTACAGTGCCTCCTCTGTTCTTGTTTCAGTTGTCATTCAAGAAGGGATGCTCTTTTGCTCGCTGTGGGGTTGGATATTGTGACCCCTTGTCTTGTTTGTCCAGCCCAGCACTGGCTGTATGAACCTTCATCTGGAAGTCTGGTTTTCTCTATATAGCTATGCTGATGGTGCTTTCATTTTATCTCTGTGTCTTCCAGTTGTAAGAAAAGCACATGCTTATATAAACAGAATATGCTGGGTGAATGGGACGTAGAAGGCAAAGTATAGATGTATTTTTTAACAGCTACTGATTCTTACTGTTTCTTTTGAAGAAATTAGCAGAATGTGACCAAAGAAATCTAATACACCATAGTACATTGTTGTGTGGTAAAGACTTGGATGAAAAGAGCTGATAGATGCTAGTAGCTCCTTAAAGTCCATCTTTACTTCCATCCATATACATGCAAATCTCAGTAGTATTTTTGCACCCTCAGCAGTTTTCTGTCCTCACTTTCATCCATCTTATTTGTCCCAGACCTATTATAACATGACCATATGTATCTGTATGACAAAAAAATACTCATCCTTTTAAAAAATCTTGCACTCTCTCCATCCTGATAAGTGATGCAGTATTTTATATTTTACAGTAAGCATCCGTCTGTGTTAATCTTCCAGCTCTCTAGCTCACTCTTTTTCTTGTCTCACACTTGCATTTGCCAGTACTGTGTGCTCTCTGTTTGGAACAGTGTGTCTATGCTGATTTGCCAAGCGTCCTGTTTCTTCATTCAGAGCAGTTAGGTATCTTCTTTAAAACAATTTCTTTCTTCAGTCACTTGCAATTTAAAAATTGTAGTGCCTTGTGACCACTGGAGATAACAAGGATGGAAAAGTGCATCTGTTCCACAAAACACTCTGGAAATTATTTTGTAGAATATGCGTATAACTGTATTCCTCTTTGTAAAGACTTAAGAGCCAAAAATACAGGCCTGGTCTCTTAGAAAGCTAAGTACAAAGCTCAGATGGAATTGTTTTAGGTAATCTTTTGTAAAAAGCAAAATTTAAAAATTAATAAATAAAAAAGATTGGAAAGCTGTACAAACTAGACATACTGATTTGTAAAGCATTCACCATCACCTGTGAGGAGCTGTGCAAAAAGGCTTGTGATAGTTTTGAAATCTTGTCTAGAGAAATTGCCTACCCTGCCATCACACAGAAATGCTGAAGACAACAGACAACAGTGTGGGGTTTTCTTTTGGTTTTGCTTCAGCAGGTCATATTTTTAAAAGAAAGAAAAAAGAAGCTCAGTTTCATAATTCTGATTATCATAATATGTGCTTAATTGAGTCATTGCAGATTTTTAACATTGCATATACAGACTAAGGATTCAGTGGCACACACAAGTCAGTGAAATATTTAGATTCAAAGAACTATTATTTAAGAGCATGTCTGTGGCTGTCAGTGTTGCTTAATCTCAGCTGGCATTCCTGGAAATAGCCCTGTGTATAGGTCGCTCCAGACCACAGCATATCACTGTCCCTTCCCATCAGCTGAGGCACTTTCATTCCCCTCCCTGTTGTGTAAGAGCTATTCCATATGGAGTCAATAGATACGAGGTATACGTGTTTTAGGAGGGGTGCTTATGAGACATAGGTGCATTACAAGGATCCCTCTAGACATGGATGAGATCACTGCTATGAAGAGGCATGTGAGCAGGCACACGTGAAGTATCTCTTCAGAAGGTTGTGAAGTATCTCTGTAGGAAGAATAAATGTTATGAAACTTCTGCTGACAGTTTTGCACATTAGAGCAGCTGTTCTGGTCAGACACACGGTTCTTTTTAGCCAAGTGGGGTGTCAGATAAAGATCTAGCAGATTTTTAGGGAGAAGCATGAAAGTGTTAACTCCTGTACAACAGTGGATTGAGCTAGTTGATTTAAGATGAAGTGGCTACTGATACATTTCACCCACTCTTATAAATCACTATACTCGGAACAGGACCAGCAGAAAAGCATGTGTAGCAAGCAGCTCAAGAGGCTGTGCAGTTTGCAGTCCAGCACATAAACTAACATAAACTAGAGTGCATTTCAATTTACTTTTTAGCATCAGTGGTGATTTAAGCAATGGGTTCCACTCTGTGGTTAGTAGGTCAACATTTGTGGTTTCTATTTAATTTGCCAGAGTTTCCTTTCTTTTGTTTTCTGTTTTCCTTTTTTAGACAAGACTTCTTTTACCTCTAATACCATCCTTTTCCTTATTGCAACTGTTGAAAACTTTTTTTGTTTCTTTTAAAGTCTTCTGTAGCAGTATAAATATACTCTGAGCCTCTAATTATGGTATTTTTTTCTATGCCACCTGCAAGCATTTTACCTTTTTAGCTGCACAGTTAATTTTCTTTAAGTTACTTATTTTATGTAGTTTCCCTTTTTAAAATTTAATGCTATGTGGTGGACTTTTGGCTTTTTCTCTTCTCCAAAGATACTGAATTTGCATATGCTTTGGTCACTGTTATAGCAGCTTGTCATCCGTGAAGTTGGCAATCAAAATTGCCTCTCTCTTCTGTATCTTCTAAACAGTTGCTCCCAAAGGCATATTTTAGTGATGTCTGAAAAGGTAATCTCAGCATCATAGCTCAATGAAACTTTCATAATGTGAGTATGGGGAACCCCAGTCTTCCATTATTACTGCATTTCTTGTCCATGCAGATTTGGGATAGGCGAATGAAGCCTTTCTTGTGGCTAATACAAGCATTCAGCAAATTAGGTAACTTTAGTTTAATTCATACCTACACCAGTCACCATCTTGCAGTAGTACTTGATTAATCTTGTAAAAGTCTTTGAAAGATTTAGACTGGTGGGACACAGACATGACTGTGCAGCCTTTGATTAGATGTGATATACATGTGTTGTACAATTTTTTTCCAGAACAAAATTGTTCAGTAAAAGAGCAATAGATGAAAAAATACTTTATCCATTAAGTTCTACAAATACAGCCTGGTATTGTAAGTGACTACCTGAATTTTGTGTTTGTTTACAACAGATTAATCAGAGTGGGTTGGAAGCCTTTTTGCGTTGGTGGAATTTTGTATTAAAATTTTGAATTGGAATGAAAAATAATAACTTTCAGCTTTCTTTCATGTTAATAGATAGAAATGACTCTGTATTCGTAGATTACAGTATCTAAGTTTTCCTGTACTTCTTGTGTTCATGTGTGTTGTGAACTGGGTAGATGAGATTTTGTAATAGAACATATAAAAACTTACGGCAGGGCCTGGTTACTCAGTTTACATACATCAATTTAGTAACATCAGTTCCATGCTGCTATGCTAATCTACACCAGCTGAGGTTCTGGGCACCATTCCTCTTATTGTGTCTTGACTTTTCTAGCACGTAGGTTAAGCAACATTTGATAACCATATGCTTAGTATATTGTGCCAGTAGAATAGGACGTAGAAGGTGGAGTGTGGGAAGAGTGGGAAGAACTGCAAATGTGTATTGTTAGATTTTATTGACTTCAGAATGTGGCATAAAAACAATGTCAGCTTCTCTATAAAACAAGGCCCACGTGTGGAGTCAAGACATACAGTGAAATCCTGTAAAACAGTAGTAAAGAAGTCTTTAAATTGTGTGGATTTGATTGATTATAGTTTCTTCTAAGGTTATAGCTTAACAATTTAGCAATCCCAAAGTAAACTCTTAGAAATGTGAAGTCAGGATGTAAATGAATGTCTAATGGGTCAGACATCTGAAGTGTGTTTGAGTCTATATTTTGCTTTGGCATCTGTGAACAGGCAGAAGGCTTTTCACCATTTATGCAAGAGGGGAAGACAAGAACTTCTCTTAGGAACTCACCCCTTTTGTGCTAGTGGGATTGAAGTCAGCTGTAAAATAGTTACTGCTTATTATCTGATAATGCAAGAACTACCTAGGTAGGTGACTATTCCAAGAATTTCAGCTTCATTTGGATATTTTGGTGATTAGTGTGCATCCTGTTAGGAAATCTGGTAGGGAATGAGTGTGAATGATGGTCATCAGGGCAGAAAGCAACTAGAGAAACAAAAGCAGATGCAGAGCTGAGAGCATTCCAGTGGAATACTCAACTGTATAAACACTGTTGGGCATCTGATTGTATCAGTCTATTTTCATGTAGTTGTTTCATCTTTTACATGTAAAAAATGATTCCTTTTGAAGTCTAAAAATCTTAGTTGTTTTTAGAACTGAATGACATCTTCTGAGTTAAAGGAGAAGTTAAAGTAAATGGGAAAATACTTGTCTCTACAAACCTCTTTCTGGAAGTCTCAAAGTCATAGAGTCTGCTTGCAAAGCCCTGGGCTTTAGCAAACCCCATTGTGGTGTGAAGTTTAAATAAGGAAATACAGTAACATACCACAGAGTATCCCGTGGGTTGTGGAAAATCACTTCTGTGCTACTTCTGGTTTAGTTATTTATTATTTATAAGGTGATTAGTATTATTTTTCTGTATTTGGATTAGAGAAAAATCATCTAGCAAGTCTCTTTTTCTCTGTCACTTGTGTGAATATAAGCAGTTGTGCTTTTATGCCATTATCAAAACTTCCCATTCAATAGCCACTCTTAATGATCACTTTAATTTCAGCATTCGTCTAGGCCCTGTTAATGGACATACTCTGAACTGTTCCTTAGGTGTGGAAAATAATGACAACACATGCTAGTTTTGTTACATTTTGATTACATTCCTAGAAATAGGAAAAAAATCATTTTAATCAATGTTGGGCATCCAAATAAATAATACATCTGTAAAATTTGTTTCACTGAATCAGTTGATGCTGGTTTACTGCTGAAATAGAAATTCCATCTTGGCATCTACAGTCACTGAAATATAACTTAAAGTTACTGTATTTTTCTTGGCTAGAGACTACCTAGTTAAGCAGTGTATTTGCCCACAAACTCTCAAGACTCAGTGCTAGTCTACTTACTGCCATCATTTCCTTGTAGGTGTTTCTAGATATTTAATGCTTTTAGACCCAAGTACTGTCCTTACAATGTAATGACCTTTTCCTAATCATTTCTTCATATGGTATAGCCTTCATTCAACAGGCTATGGAGGTAAGATTGCGGACAGAGTTCAGTGAGCTCAAGGGGCTGATGGCAACAGACTTCCAGTAGAGGGGGTGTGGTGGACATCCTCTGGGTTGTGGGTCTGCAACATCTCAAATTGCTCAGCCATTTTTGTCAGCTTAACACCAGCAGGCTGCTGCATCAGCTAGCTGCACCGACACCTTGCTTCGGTATGCCTGTCTGCAGCTTTGCCTTCCTCCTCTTATTTAGCAGTCAAGGAGGCTGTTGCTGAAACAGGCAAAAAGAGCTTTCTTACCCTGCTTCTCCTGTACTATGATTGGTGCCATTCATTCTATATATTAATGGCGGTAAATTCAATTTGGCGTCACTTCAGTTGCTGGAGACTTTGCAATATATTCCTTATAGAGATTAGTATCTACTTTCTGATCACATGTAACCATGCTAGCATATCAGATACTAGTACTGCACTGGGATAGCAATGATGAAGAGTGTGTATGCTGATATAAAAAAGAAGTGGTTGTTGAAGTCCTGTTTATTTCAACTGGTAAGTTTTCTGAAATTTGTGTCAGAGGAGGTGGATGCAAGTACCGCACTTCATTTTAACATATCTGCAGGTTGATACAATTCTGCTTTATTGGAAATAGATTATAAAAGGTTTCACCTTTTTCTTATCTGGGGAAGCAGAAGTTCCCACCTCAAAACTGTTTCTTTCCTGATACTTGTTACTAAATACTCTGCTCAGAATTCCTTTCTAAAAAATAAGAAACCCCTCCTGCCATGTTGTCATGCTTGAATTCTGATTCATGTGAGTTGGTTTCTTCTATTAGAATACATTACTAGATAAACAAAACTGTTGTATAGACACTATAAGAGCTGGATAGGGATGCTGCAGCTTTTTTGGGCTTTGGAAGCCTTTTTTATCTTCCCTCACCCCCCCACCCCCACCCCCCCACTTCTTCCATTTTTTTTATTCCCCATGCATGTGGAACCTTATACCGTGTGGCCCCAGTTGCCTGTCTAGGGCATCTGCCACCTACCACAATACAAGTAACTGTTACTGTTGTGCGTATTTGTGGCTCAATCTGTGATAAAAGAAAATTAAGAATATTTGGCAGTAATCAATCACAAGGAACAAGAATGTGCAAACTAAGTCAGGAATAAATATTGTTTTTGGTATGTTGACAATAGCAAGTACTGATGGATATGATTTTAGATGTGAAATCTAAATGTCTTATTTTGACAAGTCAAACGTGAGTAGACTTTTGGATCAAATAGTATTGGATCATATATTATCAAAGGCTAAAATTTTTATGAAAACAGTAATCTGTGGACCAAAATAACCTGCAGACTGCTGTCTTCTCCTAAGAGGCATCAAAAGTATGTTTTGACATTGTACTTGCTATTTTGAGAAGTGACGGGAGTATACTATTAAATGAAAACTTTTCTTGCGCAGCCTTTCTGTGGGTCTGTGTTTCTGCCTTGACAGTTGAAGTAATTAGCATCAGTGATGATTGGTCTTTCCAAGAAGCTGAATCTTCCTCAGTTATTTTGTCAAGGCTTTTAATCATCTTAAAACTTGCAATTCTGTATTACATCATATTATTATGCCTCCTTGCTGCACAGTTGCTGCAGAAGTGAAGGTGGAATTGGTTTAATTAAAAGGTTTTCTTCTTTATAGGCATTATGAGATATTGTTAGTAAGCAGCTCAAGTCTGCTGGATTGTGCTGGATTTTTAACTATGACTGTAGAAAACCATCATGTTTCATGTATAGTACTTACTACTATCCTAATCACATCAGTGTGCTAGTCATCTATGTATAATTTTAGAAAAACTAACTGATTTTGGAGGAATCTTTATTTTTTTAATGTTCTCAAGGGTGTTGAGAAACCCTCTGCTATAGCTCACCTTTGGCTGGAATGACTAGAGTTTGTACATTTTTGACAGTTCTTTTGTGTAGTTAGAGTAGTCTGGTGACAAATTCTGCGTCTTAAATGTGATGAAACATATAGCTTTAATTTTAAAATACAAACATAACCTAAGATTTCTTAGTTACTTTTGCTCTTTTGGCTATGTTTTTGAACACTTGTTTTGTTTGCTTTGCTCTTGCCTTAAGTTCATCGATTTCTTCCCCAGACCTCCCAGGCTGTTAAATGTATGGGTAGAATGGTAGCTTCCAAGCAGGTCACTCACCCCTAAAGAAAACACTTTCAGGTCACATCATATAACCTGTATTATAAGAACAGCTGTGGGTAAGATTGTGAAAATGAGTATCCTGATCTTTTTACATGAGTTTTTTTAATAGTTTGGTTTCGTTTCATTTTGTTTTTTAGATGAGACACAGAGTTGTCGTTATAATATTAATACATTGGTCTTTCTTTTTTTTTTTCTCCCCCACTTAATAGATAAAAAAATATTTCGAACTTGAGCCACTTGCACGTGGAAAGCGCTGGATTCTTAAACCCTGCTCCTTGGATGATATGGACGCAGTAAAAGACAGCTTCTCCCTTCTAATAAACTTGCTAGAAGAGAGAGACTTCGAACCTTCAAGAATGTGAAACACAAAGAGAGAAGAGTGGTTCTCTAGGCATCACTGTACCTGCACATTCTGTTCACAGCGTAATTATGTTGTAATATCAAGACTGTGCTGTGATATGTTGTTCATACACAGATAGTGCAGAATGTCCCTTTGCTAAAATAAATATTCTGTGAATCAAGTACACAACTATTTCCAGTAAAGTTGTCTACACTACTGAAATAGGAAGTTCCTCTTTGTTTACCACTATTTCTGCATACTGCGTGTTGCTGTCTTGGATTGCGATCATTCTTGACAGGAAATTTTACACACACAGAAATGATGTAGTCTGTAAAGGAGAAATTATACATGCTACCTTTGTTTTTTAAAAAAAAACAACCAATGTCTTAAGGATTTGTGAGACTAATTTATATTAGCTCGTTTACTGACCCCATGGTATGGAAAAGCACAGCCACTGAAAACCTTAATAGGATACTTTGAAGGCAAGTAGTTTCATGTTAATGCAAAGGCTACTCCTAAGTGTTACTAAATGAAAACATAGTTGACAAGTTACAGCATATCTTACCAAAGGCAGAACTGTTATTTTGCTGGAAGTTTTCTGAAAGGTAAATTAGCAAACATAATGTGCACGTAACAGTATTTGGAGAAAATAGGGGATGTTAATAGGTGGTCTAAGTAAAAATATTATTAGAAAACAGAAAGTTGGATAAAGTAATAATTTGCATTGAAAGTAGTTTTCCATAAGAGAAGCAAAGCAAATGTCTTTTAATTCAGCTGTGGAGGCTTTATTACTAGTTAGAAGTGTTACTGATTTTAAGTAAGGATTGCTTACTTTATCACTCATTCATAGACTACTGTTATCATAACATTGTCAAGGCATCTATACCATAATTAAGGGCCTTCCAGTGTTTGTAACTATAAGCTGCTCTTTTCAAGTGATTATAACTTGTTCTTTGTAACTTCCTCTGGGCTAAATGTTACTTAGAAGACAAAAAAGTATTCATTGGAAACGACATTTGTGATACATTTGGAAAAATCCCATTCGGTTCCAGTAACATTGCATCCAGTAACAGTGCATATTTTCTCTTTCCCATTTTTCCCCACTGTAGGACTGCAGTTCTTTGGCTGCGTTTTGTTGGTTTTTAAAGAACTTGTAAACCAATTTTGTCCTTTAAAGAAATGTGCCAGGTCACTGGTTCACCCTTAAGTCAGTCACAACAGGGTATGAGCGGATCAGTTACTGGACTGATCCACACCTTGAATGTTGTGCCTTGTGCATTCAGCTACCCCCGTGCATGAGCATCTGCAAACACAAACTGTAGTGGTGTGTTAGTGGTTCCTCATCGATTCTGCTTGTTTTGAAGCTCATAATTCCTTTTTTTCAGGGCTTTAAGCAACATATCTTTTCATGCAAAAGCTTGCTTTCTTGGGTTTTTTTGGTTTTTTTTTTTAAGTTTGAAGTTTATTGTGGTTTCTCAGTAGTTTATTTGGAAATATGGAAATAGCAAGGACCAGCTTTTAAAGGCTTATAAAAGCCATTTCTCTATTACTTGCAATTACACTCTATGTTAAACAACGTTTTTAATAGGCTTTTTGTTTAATTTTCAATTTCCATGGATTTCTTGCATTGCTCCCTCAGAATTGTTTCTGCCCGAATGCATGGCCTGGTGATCACTTTTTTAACTTGCTTCCTATTATCAGAAAGAAGCTGGAAAAACTAGTAAGCTCCTTGTTTAATTTTGTGGTAGAATAGGCAGAAAGCCTGAAGGGCATCTGTTTTTTGCCTTGTTTTTCTTCTCTTTCCTGATAGGTCAGTCACCTCACTCCTAATACTCAGAAATACCCAAGAACTGGAATTGTTCACTTTAAAACACAGAAAGGAGCCCTACGTTGGTTTGGTTCTCTCTGCACAATTTAGATTGGACCCAGCTTCCTATCCATTTCTCTTGTGTGGGATAAGGAGGCTCCTTTCCCTGGATATAAGAGGAACTGGATCTAATTTACAAATCCAAACTCTGTTTTAGCTGACATGAGCTTGGAGGCTGCAGAGTCCCCAGACTTCCACAAGGTCCCCAGGTTTCTGTCCTGTTTAGGGACAATGGCAAATAAGAAGTGGTAGAGAGGAGTGAGAGAATTATTTCCCAGAGAAGGCAGGCAGTTTGGGGAGGCAAAAAGAGGGATTCAGAGCTTTTACTGTTTTTTTCATTGAGCATTAGTTAGAAGATGACACTCTGAGGTTTTTTTACTATTTTCCCCCTTATTTTGCATATTAAAGTTATGGACCAAAAGGTACAGCAAATGAAAATAAGCCCAACCATATTGTTCTTAAAACCATACTTACTGATACCATCAATGAGTCTGGTCCAAAACCTTCGATTTCTGAGTTACATTTTGGCCATGATTTCCCACTATGCACTGTCAGAGGGTGCTACGAGACTTAACACGGAAAAAGCCCAAGTAGTCAATGAGAACATGGCTTTGGCATATGACAGTGGCCAATTAGAACAGGAGCTTTTGATGCGTAATGCTTTTTCTTCAGGAAAATGCCTGCTGCACAGGAACAGTGATTATTACTATTTTTCAGAATAATTTTGGATATGCTTTTTCTTAGTAATACAGTGATCATTCCTCATCACAGGTTGAAACAATACCTCATAACTGCTTAAGGCTAAGACCAACGCTTAACTTTACTTTGAATGTAGTTCTTCTGTGGTTTTGTGTTGTGGATGGAATTAATAGATGTGTACCTTTTTAATGTCTATAAACACATGCACCTTTTTATGGAGGAATTTAAAATGTTCATAGCAGCTCAAGTCACACTTCCTTGTCTGGAATGTCGTTGAATGCTCTGGCTGTGATAGTATATGTAAGCACCATGCTGTTTTTATTCAGATGAACAATCTCAATTGATTCTTTTTTTTTTTTTTTTTAATCTTTTCACATGTGTTCATCTTTTATTGGAAATAAACTTAGGCACTAAGCTCTACTTTCCATACAAGTTCATTAAGGAGTGAACATTGTCTTTTTAAAAAAGATACTGTGCTTTAATGTTCTTTAGCCATCTGTTAAATTACTCTGTGTGTGTATGTGTATGTGCCCACATTGGGCTTCTCAGACCTGTGGCTGTCTGCAATGTCTCAGCCGTCAGAATGAAAACATTATCAATCAGTATCCAACAACAGCTGGTTTTGACAAGCTTCTGTCTGCTGCCTAATGCTTTACAACTTGTCAATAAGACCTCTTTGTCTACCCGCTCTGAGCTGGCAATCTTACTGCTTCCATGTTGTGTCCTGTACTTGTACTTGTATGAAAAAAAGTTAAATCTTAGTGGGGATTGATATTTTCTTGCTGTATAATGGTTCATGTGTATCTTAGCTTCTCACTTCCAATGTGCTATACAAAAATCTGTGATGTATTATTTCATTTAATTTCTTGCATTTCATTATATTTATAGAAGTTGCAGATTTTTGTACCATGTTAGTTAATACAGTTGCCTTTTTGTAATGGCAATTAATTTATATTACAACAGTTTGTATCTTTACGGTAGTCAAAAGTATTAGTTAACTGCCATATTATCTTGACTTTATACTAAGAATACAGTGTCTATACACAGAAGTTGACCTATTCAAGTGGACAACTGGTGACATGAGGAACTTGTACTGTTTGTGATTTATACATGATTTCCATTATTAAAAAAAAAAAAAGAAAATAAACACTGTGTAGAGTTGAGTTGCTAAGTTTGGATTTTTTGAGTAGTAGCCAGTTTGAGAGTGTGGCGTTATTAGCTTGATTTGGAACCTTCAAGATAAATTATTTATTCCTAGTTAAAAAATAAAATTACTGTATAATCATTGTTAAATTATACATAGTTTTACATACACACACACACACACATATATATAAAAAATAGAAACTCTAAAAACTGGCTGGTTTATTTCTACAGCAAGATGTTACTCTGGAAACATATCTGAAAGACACTGCAAGTTTATTGGTGAAAAAGATTGGAATAATCTTTATATAATTACTCTATAATAAACTGCGGGGCATGTTTGTATGACTAGAAATTATTTTTAAACAAAGTGACATGACAAAGTACATATATAAAAAAAAAATCTGCAGAAGTTGAGCAAAGGAGAGTACTATGGGAAAGATAAAAAGCTTGCTGAGACAACTCAATATTATCCTATCAAACACTGTTTGAGAAGAGACTGTCACAGCCCAAGTTGTAGCAGCTGATGGAAGTACAGCACTGCTGAGCCAGACTGGAGTTGCTGATTCAACTCGAGGTATGCTTTTTTCATTTTATTACGTTTAAATCTGCCTCTTACCAAAACTAGGATGGAAATTAAAGATTTGTAAACTCACAGTATTTTTTTAATTCTTTTGTCTCATATAAGTAGGAACTGAAAATCTGCTAATCATGCCTCATTTGATAGCTCTTGAAAGAATTTTCATTAGCTCATTAGCCCTTTGAACTAATAGTTCAAACAAATAACAACATCTGTTTGTGTCAGCTGAAGGGTTAGTCATTCAGGTTAACATGAGGAGAGAGAGTCCCATATCCTATGTGAAAACAAAAGACATACCTTTTTTCAGTATCTGCAGTTGAAAAGGACCCCTGAAATGAACTAGGGCTACTGAATTCTGTTAGGTGAAGAGACTGAAAAGATGACTACTTTTCTCAATTCTCAGCCCTCATAGGTGATGTGACTTCATTGTGTGGGTTGGACTGAACATCAGGTCTAATTTAACTAGTTCTGAGACATTTATGCTTAAAGCTAGCTGCATACAATGTATTTTAGCTTTTATCACAGCTATTAAGAGAAGCCAAAGCGTGCTGTATGTATTGCTTGTTCATTCACCAGATTTTATGGGAAAATGTAATATGTGGTATTCTGGTGGGTTTTGATGGAACATTTTCAGGACAGCGTTGTTTGTGAAATGTATGTTTGTGCATCAAGCATGTTCAGCACTTCCATTTATGATGTCTTAAATATGCCTTAATTTTTTAACCACTGAAACTGTCTAAAAAAGGTAGATGTTCCAATGTGAATATTGGTACTAACAGTAGTTTGTGCAGCTCCAGTTATCTGTGGCGATACGGTGGGAGGAAGAGATATTCTGATCACATTGTTGTCAGTTTTGTCAGGTTCACAGTAAACCCAACAGAAGTGTTTAGCAAAAAGTTCTCTGCTGGTTTGGGATGTTTATGGAAAATTAAGGATGTGAAGAGAAGGAATGATACAATCAATGTCTAGCCAGACTACTCTGGAATGGAGGGACTCATTGCCTGAAAAAATAGCCTAGTGGTCTTTCGTAAAGACCATATTTGTAATCAAACGCTATTAAATAGTTAATTTCTAAGTACAGAAATGCTTCCTCATGAAACATGAAAAATCTATACATACATTTGAGAACCTGCCTACCTGCTAATGAATCAAGAGGCATGAATTTTACCTATTATGCTTGTGTGCCATGTAAGGAAAGCCATTCACAATTAATTTTCTCTCACTATTAGATTATGAGCCAAAACTGGCAAAAAACAAAACCAGCAATCACAGCACTTCTTTTTTATCTCTCACCTTGAAATGGTGAAATGCTGTTCATTTTTATTACTATGCCATGTAACTATAATTTACTGCATTTCAGTGTGCACTGGCAAGTATTTGCATGTATTAGGTAAAACAAGACAAAAATAAATTCTTTTGTAGTTTGGCAATTTCTATGTGTGAAGAAGGTCCTCTTTCTAAGGAGACATTTACCGCTGGAGTACAGAAGCCTCTTACAATAGCTTTGTTATAAATTACTGAAAACTGAAATGCTAAATCATGGAAATCCCAAACAAAAGGTCTGATACCGGTTAAATGCATAGTCCCAAAGACTGGACAAGAGAGGAGAATCATGACTTGCATATTATGTTGCAAAACCAAACCAAGTTCAATGACCAATCGCACAGCAAAGTATTTGGTATTGTAACAATGTGACAGTCTTGGATTTGGAAGTTTGATAGATTTTTCAGGATCAAAAGGGCATTTTGTAAAAAGTTTAATTTTATGGTCAGTTACATTTTGGGCCTGTCAGCTTTGAAACAGTCCCTTTAAAGCACTAATTCCTGCTGTGCATTAAGGTTGGCATTCTAAAAATCTCTTCTATAGAAATTATTCCATTCTGCATTCTGTTAGCACATGCATGTCACCTTATCTCATTTACTTGAAAGCATATACTCCTTTTCTACTAATCCATATCTTGCTATTTTTTGAAACAAAAGCTTCATGTACATAGGCTTTGTGTCCTACCATGTTCAATAGCATATCCTCAGAGAACCTTATAAACCCAAATTACAGTATTATACCTTATATTATATCCTATATATCTTTTGAAGACCCCATTTCTGCCAGTATCATAACTGTGCATTTTTAATGCTTATAACAACAAATGTCTGTTTGCAAAACTACATCAGAATTATTTTATTATAGTGGTCCCATGTATGGTATCTTCTAAGACCTAGAGATTAAAGATGTGAATGGGATTGTACCATTTAAAATAAACACCAAACTGCAGTAACACCAATGAAACTGCAGTATCTGGAAAATTGTTTTTTTATTTAACAGTGGAATGAACAATACAATCTCATCATTGCCTCAGTATTTATCTTGCTACAGATGAGAAATGAGCACTCAAGATCAATAATGTAAATTATTACAGCCTTAGTCCATCTTTACTAAATTGCTTTGTTTGCCAATGAAATAGTTGTAATCCTCTCTGGTTTACACATGTGTGTCAGTTAAAGTTGAAAGCCTTCCTTCAAGTATCTGAAACTAAGGTTAATTTAAAAAAAAATGCTAATTTCCTTTTCCAGAACTATAATTTGCAGGAGTGTGACTGATGCAGAAAAGGTCACTGTTTACCTTTAAAATATAGAGCATGACCTTTTGGTTACAGTAAATACAGTACTGCAAGTCTGGTAAAGTCATCACATATACTAAAGGTATTGAGACCATTTACCTCACATTCCTTCCTATTAGCTTCCACAATTAACATGATCCACAGCTGAAAAAATAATTCTAGTTGTCAGTGATAAATGGGGTGAAATCGTCAATCACTGAAGTTGACAGTATTTTTTTAAAAAGATATTGCAAACAAATGTTTACCCAAAGATAGCAGTATGTTGCTGAGATTTTGTTTCTTGGGGTTCTCCTGTTTCATTCACATGGCAGGCTGACTTTAGTGCTGACTTTCAGAATAAAGAGAACTTTTTTCTGTCCTTTTTTCTGTAGCATGAAGAGTACCAAACAGTACCATGATCAAGCACCAAAGTCTTTAGCAGAACCAGGAACATTCCTGATAACCCTCTGAGATCTGAGACAGAACTTCAGCTTTTTGGTTTGGTTTTTTTTTTTTCTTTTCTTGGTATGATGTGCAGACCTGAGGTTTCAATTCAGGACTGTCTCCACTGAGAACTGTCATAGGAGTCTACTATTATGGGCTATATAAATGTCTTGCCTATTTTTAGCACTTGCTTTTGATCTCTGAAGGATTTAATATCAATGGCAAATATTGTGTGGTGGTTTCATATGTAGATGTATTGGTGACTTAGACATTAAAGAAAATGCATACATTATCTGTGGAGAGGGAATATCTTGTTTTTTCCATTCTCAATGCTGAGGAGAAATTTTCCATAAAACTGCTTTGGGGTGGTGAATCTTCTTCTGGTTGCTTGTGAAAGATTCAGCAGGCAGTTTTGCCTTTAGGTTTAGGTCAAATAAAATGGAAGACAAACTGTTTAGTCTTTTAATTTTGGCATTCTAAACTACCTGGATACTGGTGATTAGCAGGTTCTCAAGCACTTCATCTGTGAGAACCCCTTCACACGTAACCTGATTAAGGCCTGAAGGAGGCGGTCACTACTAATCAATGTTTCCAGTTACTGATTTGATCCTTTTAATTGCCACCTGCAGGTAAGGTTTAAAAAAACCCTCGGTGTTCACACCTGTTAACATAGATCTGTCCTGCAACATGCAAGTGTACCCTCAGAGTGCCTGTTGAGTCTGGTGTTCCACTGCAATCAAAAGGATCAGTTCATTCCTGGTTGTCTCCAGATGAGACTGGTGTGGTGGCATCTCTGCACCATTTATCACCATCTCTGCATTTCCATAGTTGCGTATTTTGGATTGGAAGTCTGGTTCATGCAATAACTGATCTTTGATGGTGGGTTTTATCTTTTACTAAAGCACAGGCTGTTAGAGGACAACTAGCTCTGAGGCTCTGTTTTATGATTACAGGTTACGATGCAAATAGTAACTAGAAAATATAACTAACTGTTAGTCAATAGGTTTGAGTATAACTAAAAGCCAAGGTCAAGCATGCCCTGATCCAGCTGACTGATGCTGAAAGTGGGTTCTCATTTGCTCATCTCAGAATTAAACCAGAAGTTGCCAAGAACATTGTCCAGTTCAGCAGGATGGGTGCAGTGTAACTGGCGATACCGGTCACTATTCCCAATGGCACCAGGATCTCCATCTCTGTGAGGGGAAGCAGGAACCATCTGCCTGAACCGATGAGCTGTAGACCATAGGATATTTAGTATGTCCGCCATAGAGCTGAGGGAAGACACTGTTTTGAGAACATACTGATAGTGGCTGTACCTTGGCCAGGTGGTGCTGACCCACATCGTCCTCCATAGCGGGGTGAAGTGCCCAGCTGGCACTGTCCCAGCGGAGCCCACTGCTCACTGGCAGCAGGCCTCCACCATGGGAGCCCTGCCCGACTTGTTACGGTCTGCACAGTGTCCCAGAGCCACAAGCCAGCTGTTCCAGGCTTACTGAGACAAGCAATTTTCAGGACGACGAAAGAAATACTGAAATGAGAAAATTGGTAATGGTGGCATGCCTGCGTACCTGTCATGCTGTGCTACAATTTCAGTCTTTGACTGTTGGTCCCATAAAGGTGTCGTTTCTTTCATGTTATTAAAGCAATTACGGTTATTATACTAAATTTGTCCTTTCTGAAGGGAGCAAGAACAAATGAGGGAGGATTTGCATACAAATTGAGCCGGGGTGTGGGGGGAAATCTCAGCAGGCCTGCTCGGCAGACAGATGAGGTGGTGAGGAGGCATTATAAAGGGGCTTGGGCCAGAGCCACCCTCCTCTGCAGCCCTTTGCTGGTGACCCTTTGAGGAATGTCTCCCAACTGTCTGGCAGATTCATTTGAATGAGAGACAGCTTGGTGCACTGTCACCTCAGGCAGATCAAAGCCCGCTCCTCAGCCAGCCGGAGGAGGCACACGGAAGGCCTCCCTTCCCCTGGGCGAGGCCTTCCCCCTGGTGCCGCTCGGGCCTCCCTGCTGCTTCCCTCAGGGAGGTACCTGCGGAACAGCAGCTCTCCCAGCCCCTGCTGGTGGGCCTGCCCGCCTGCCTCAGCAGCATGGCGGGGTTCCCCTCGGAACCAGTGAGCCAGGCTCCTGGGCGGCTGCAGCTGGCTGTGCTGCGTGCCGCATACCAAGAAGGACTTCAGGTCGCTGGTGCAGGTGTTCCTAGTTCAGGAGAGCAAACCGAGGTGGACAGTGGGTTTCAAAGCTGGTTTAAGTGGTGACCGAGTTGGCTTTTGGGCACGGGAAGCCATATGCAATGTCCCAGTTTCCCACCACGGTTGCGTTTCTTTACACAAAGTTTCCCTTGTGTTTCTAGGGACAGCGGGAGGGTTTTTCTTGCCCACAAAATATGCTATTGAAAACTTGGAAATATATTTATTTTTCCCCTGGGACTGAGTTTTATGCCCTGAGTCACTGCTAAACAAAGTTTGCCCCTGTGAAGACCAGTGCCATGAGGGAAGCACGAGCACCTGGCCTTCTACTTTCTTAGGTTTGGACTAGTTTCAGCCTAGCAAGCCTGTAGTAAGTGATTGATGTGTAAATTAATTTTCTGATATCACTAGCAGCTGAGTAGCGCATCTGCAACATACATTACTTGCAAATGAACCTTTGGATCATTAGGTTGTCCTCACTGACACAGCCCTGGAACATGCTGCTTAAATAACTAAGGGTGCTGTTTATTTAAAGTAATGTCATTTGATGCTAAGTAAGATGCTTTGAATTCCTATAGATGTAAAAAAATGAAGTCTCTTTCTCTTTTTTAGGGAAAAAACTCAGGTTTACAGTTGTTTTTATAAGTGGAAGAATTGGTGTGTCTTCATGGGTCAGCACTTTCAACTGTATTATAGGGAAAGAATCAAGTTCCTGACTTTACATGTACAACTCTAGTATATCAAAACTGGTAAAGGTATGTTGCTTTGTTCATTAAAATCAATCTGGCAAAAGCCTGTCTGCTTAAAGGTGCATATTACTTTTTTAAAAAGTCTTTAACAGTAACAAGTACAGAAGACATTCTAAATTAGAACATGTGGGTGATGTCAGATCATCTCCTTAACTGTTTTGAAGAGTTCTTTGTGTTTCAATGTCAGATGTGTTTCAACTGTAAAAAAGTAACTGGTTAGAGCTACCCAAGTTATGGATGTTGCTGAGTACCTACTGCTTAACCATGACAACTGTTCTGCCTTTCAGTCATGGCTCAAGATTGATCCAGAAATACTGATTTGTTTCCATAGTTGAAGTTAAAACAATGATGTAGAATTACTGTCTGAGCACTCAAATACAGTATTACCAGCTTTTTACTTGGGTATCTTCCTCCGTAGCCACAGAAGGAATAATTTCCTTGTTTGCACTATGCTATTTAAGTTTGAGAAAACAATTGAAAGGATAATGAGGCACAAAATCTGACCCCCCTCTTCCAGGCAATGCAGAGAAACCACTTGGCAGGTAAAACATCCTGCTCTAGAAATCCTGGTGGACTATTCAGTTTTCACAGTTATTAAACTAAAGGTATTAAGATTTGGAGGACATCACCAACTGATCTTAGTCACAGTGCAAGTAATGAAATTTCTCTAATGTCACATTTTTGCTGTCTTTTTTAAAACAAATAATCAAACCTTTACATCTGACTACTCTGTGTGTTACTAGTGTAATAAAAAAAATAGCTCAGGCTTCTGAAATTCTGAAGTTTGTGAATATATTTTTCCTTATAGTATTTAATCTTTAAAGAACACAACTATTTTTCTCTTTCTTTCAGATCAATATTTTTAAAAAAATTCCTTGCTTTATTCATTGCTAATTTTGCCCTGATGAGGATTTTTTGATAGAATGGTATAGTTCAGTTGGAAGGGACCTACAACAATCATCTAGTCAAACTGCCTGACCACATCAGGGCTGACGAAAAGTTAAAGAGTATTATTAAGAGCATTGTCCAAATGACCCTTAAACGGTGACAAACATGGGGCATTGGCCACCTCTCTAGGAACGCTGTTTCAGTGTTTGATTACCCTCAGGGTAAAGAAACGTATCCTAATACCCAGCCTGAACCTCCCCTCAATCAGCTTTGAACCATTCCCATGCATTCTGTCACAGGATACCATGGATCACTCCCATAAATAGCAAAGATGCTAATTTTTGGATTACAACTGTATGAAGTTGTTCAGAAAGCATTTTCTGCTGTAATCTATTCCATCAGAAACCTGTTTTTTCTTTTCGTCTACATCTGTTGCTCAGTACTAACCCTCATATTACGCCCTCTCATGCATTCCCCTTGCATACAAGTGTTTTGAAAGCAAACACTTTCAAATATGTTTCTGTATTCCTGGTGAAAAAAACAGATCTCAGGATGTTCAAATAACATAGAATATGTTTTTATTTAATGCAAAGAGATGCAAGAAATAAAACATGTTGACCTCTCTCCAGTAAGTTTTCTCAAGAACATTGCAAAATACATGTAAACTCCCTTGGCCTATTCAACCTTTCCAGATGCATTGTTCTCCTGGGTAGCTAGACAGATGTAGAGTCAAGTGGGAGTGTAGATAAGCATGTTGGATACCACCGCTGTACTGAGATATGTAGCCCTCCATATGTTAAGGTAAATGCCATCATTTTTTCCCTATTTTAAAATTTCCTGTGAGGAAAGTTTAGCATTATCTGTGGTTATAGAACAAAGGAAAAATCTCTTCTGTATACATTTTATAAAATAGCTCTTTCATTTAATCATTTATGGGATGTTATAGCTGGAATACATAAAATGTCACAATATTTATTTCTGCTTCAGTATTGCTGGGTTTTTTCCTTATCTGTGGAAATCATTTGCTCTTACTGAGCAGCATCAGATTTGCATGTCTGTATTCTGTGGTTGCTTTACCACTGTATATCAAACTCAGTTTCTTGAATTAAAAAGTATAGGAAATTCAGAGATAAAGATATTACCAAATTACTTGATTAAAGAGTGCTGCAGGGAAGATTGATGTGCATGTTCAAAACAGCACTCAGAAAATGTTGTGTTTAAAAACAATAAAAAATATTACATTGGTGTTTCAGAGGATGCAAATGCGAGATTCTGTTATCAGAATTCCTTTAGTGTCAGATGTACTTACCTATAGGTGACTTTATTTTGAAACTTTGTCATCTGTCCTCTATCTCAGAAAACACTGACATCATACCTTTTGCCCTCCATCTGTGAATTTTCTTCAGGTCTCCAGAATTTACACAGCATAGAATAGGTCTCCAGGGGGAGAAAAGTCTTCAATGGATGAAAAGACAGAGCAGGAATATTGAAAGTAAGGGAGCATTTCCACAGCAGCAAATGAATGTAGGGTGAACTTGGCTAATCTATACAGACTGACTAGAGGGAAGCATGGGTATCGCCTTCCTTCGATTAGAACAAATGTATTTCAGAAACAGAGAATTAGTTCCTTGTTGCAGCACTTGCAAAACTACCCCCTGATCCTTGGTATCCTGGGCTCAGGTCTTGGACTCAGGTAGAAGAGGTGAAATTCTTCTCTCTGGCTGGTCAGATCACTCTGTTTGCCTCCTTTCTCCAGAGCAGGCAAGTTTACTTTTTTTTCATCTCAAGGCCATCCCACAGTTCTCTTGGCAGGTAGGTCTAGTGCCTCCCTGGAAACTAATTCAGAACATTGATCCTCATCTTACCTACTCAGCTAAAAACATAGAAACCCAGTAAACTTTCATTAATTTCTTGCTTCACTTCTTGGTCTTCAAGACCTTAAAAAATGCCCTAACATCCAAAGGACCATACCTCCTTTTTGTACAATGCTAGTAAATATGAGATCTGGCAATGCCTTGAGCAGTGACCTCTGGGTGGCTGCAGGTAACATCTTCTCAATGGAAGGTGGCTTCTGTGGCACACAGTTCATTCAGCACAGAGGCTGACTAACATCACAGCTTAGCTCCTTTAACATGTCACAATGCCACTAGCTCTGATCAGACCATCGCCAGACAACATCTCAAAATCATTCTGGGAAATGTTTTCATATTTGGCTATTTATCTCAGATTCCTTCTCCCCCTTTTAAGCAATAGAAGTGTTGCTAGGAAAAAGGGCAGGTTTTGAATGTGACATACAACTTAGTGTTGGGAATATTAAGAGAGTAAGTAGTGGTTTATTTCAAGGCTGCCTGTCTGATAGGAGCTAAGACCCATCAGGCTGCTGACATTCAGGCCATCACCACATAAACAGTTACTTACAGTTGTATGTAAGTACAGTGGTTTGAAATATGCATGGTTTTAGACAGTGACTGCTACATGACCTGTAGCTAAATTATCTTGCTATCCAGACAGAACAGTTAAAATGGATGAAGCTGTGTCAGTATTTCCCCATTTTGATATAGGTTTTATGGAGTGCCCTTGAATGTCTGTTTGGGCAGTACTAGCTGTTTGCTGTCTAGGGAAAGTGTTTTGTCTGATATAATGGTAGTTAAATCTATTTCTATCACTTCTTCTCCTCACATCAGTGTTTAATCAATGCCATAGTTTTGTGTTGTTGGAACTTACTGACATTATCATTCTTTTCCTATGGCTCTTTCTACTTTTTTATCCAAATAGCTTTGCAAGCCCACAGAATTAAGCCACACAACATCCTTTACAAAAGTGAAGACCTTTTCCCTTCCATTTTGCAGAAAGGTAGATCAAATGCAGAGTGATTCTGACTTAAAGATCATCTGGACTCTGAAGGAAAACGGGTGTTTGGACACAGGCTCTCACTGTAGTGCTTTCTTTGTGCAACTAGGGCCTTCCAAAGATGAGACCAGGAAAGCAAAATTGTAATCTTTTCATGTTAAGATTCCTAAGGCACTTTCACTTTGGTAACCCAACCAAATTTGTCTGGTAACAAGGGGCTTAGTTTGATTAATCATAAATAACATGTAGTCCTGTTGTACCATACAAATAGTTATGACTGTCTTCTGCAGCTGTTTCAGGGGAGGCAAGGTGGTGTCCCAGCATGGCTTGGATTTTAGTTTTGCTTAGCTAAAAGCTAGTTATGCATTGCACTACTATGGTTTTATGGAAGCAATGTGTGTACAAAGTGTAATTTCACCTGATACAGGAATTGTATACTTACATCTTGATGCATATTAAGAAAATGATTGAATGATGGCTTTCATAAAAGAGTAATTTTAAATAGTCTTTTGTCTAAGCAGTTCACAGATTTTGGCTTTGTCTTTGTGATGTGTTCCATACAAGAAAGGATCTATTGGATGCACTTCATTTCTTTCAGCTGTAGCTAAGCATTCACATGTATCTTTTGAACAATGTGAACTCAAACCCAGTTAGCCACAAAGAAAGAGAATCTGTTCACAATTTAGAATCTGTTTTATTACATATTTCAAACCTTTGCTATTGGATTAAATTATACTACCAACCAGCTCAAATTTATGGACAGTTAATGTGGTTACTTAAATGTATTATTTATTTTTGTACTATAATTCAAATCAATTAATTTCTAATTTACAGGCAACATGAAGTTCAAATTTGCATATAAGCTGAATTACAGACCTGTGTGCTGTAGTTCTTAAAGTTCAAACTGATTCTATTTAAACCAAATGAGTTCATGTGGAGATTTCAGCTTCAAATATTTTGAATGTTGTTATATTTATTTCCAGTTAGTGGGAAAATAGTGACAGGTGTTAAAATTTTCTTTATAAGTAAGTTATTTAAGATTAAACAACTTTTCAATAAAAATATACTTGCAAATAAGATGTGCCATAATTTTATATCTCTTCTGAACATGATATACCCATCTGCACAGTTATCCCTGACACACCAGAGCTGAATAGCAATTGAGCAGTGGTAATATCACACAGTAAATCACCAGTGCTACTTCTTGCAACCCATACTTGGTTTTTGATTGTCTGTATCTACCTACTGGTCTTCATGATCTGAAAGTACTGTATGCAGATATGTTGCAGCAGGTGCTTGATTTAGGAACATGTGGTGAGACTATATGCCTGGTTTCTTTCTGGTTTCCTTCTGGAGTTGTTTTCTCCATACTAGTTCACACAAGATTAATTTCCATCCATCTTATTTTCCCTGTCCTAATCCTTTCCAATGTAATGCTTTGGGATGATTAATTCCCAGGTGAACCTGCAGGCTCCATCTGCTTTCTTTGGTAGTGAGTTTATGGGGAGAAGTGTATTTCTGCCCTACCCTTCTCCCTGGCTCTTCATCTTCAGACCCTGGAGTTAGCACCAGTGCTGTAGCCTCAGTTTCCACTACAGCAATGTAGAGGAACAGTACTGGGAAGCAATGTTTGCATTAAGCAGTGTACCCTTTTCTCAGAGAAACCCAATCAAAATAATCTACAACACTCTGAAGTTTTATAAACTTTCATCTTACTTCACAGTTTTCAAGCTAAAATAAACTGGTTTACTGATTAAATGTAGCCTTATTGCAAATCTTCTAACAGTCATCTATCTTCTACAGCCTGCATGCACCAGAGTAGCAAGTACAATCACAGAGCCTCACCAAACGGAGATATGTTTGCTGCAGATTCTAAACACACGACAGAATTTTTGTGTTGTATCATTTCAATATTGTGCTGTTATCTTTTCAATTAAGAGATTGTTGTTTCTTTTGTTCGTGGTGACAAAAGGAAAGAAAGCCATCACATAATAGGCAGACCCTGATTTGCAGTATTGAAACAGATTAAGCATGTTTGACTATCTTGACTGTATCAGTGCACTCAAGCTGGATAAACGAACTGAAGAGGTCTCTGACCCTAAATAATGGTGTTAAAAATGCCTTCTTCAATTATACTGAACACAAACCAACTGTATTTTTAAAAGGTTGTATCTACTCTGTCTGTATTCAGTCCCATTTCTCCCCCCACATCCCCCTGCTGCCTTTTCTTGTTAATTCATTTAAACAGGGTTTCTTTCTGCTCAATTTGCATTCAAATGGCTGTCTGGGGGATTTATGGAAATAATATAAGTGCTTTTATCATTGTGTATTTAGTCACATGTGCTAATTTTCAAAAGATGAACTTGTCTAGCATCTTAACAAAAAAAAAAAAAAGAAAGAAAAAAAGAGTAAGAGTCAAGCACCAGCCTTGTGCCTTGTCATGACTACAAAGCCAAGAATGCCCAGACCACTGTGGTTAAAAATTAAAAACAAAACTAGAAGGCCCGAATAATGATTTCTTGGCTCAAATTATGTATTTTTGTTTTAGACTGCCCATCCTACCCATGGTCTGGCAGATCTTTTCTGCTTCTTCCTCCTCCTTTCATAGCAAAAACTATGCATCTTTAGACTCAGCATACAATAGCACCTCTTTCTTCTTTGTCTTTAGCAGTGAAACACAAATTTACTGAGTTTTGGAAATTTCACTTTGTGTGCTGTTTATTTTCCTTAATCAGCTGTAGTGGGGCACATCCCTTTTTCTCTTGGTTACCAGGAATTCCACTAAGGCCACTGTGAAACACCAGTGGTTACCTGTGTGGATTGAGTCTCTGAAAATTGATTTTTCCCCCTTTTCTTCTCAAAGTTGCAATCAGCAGATTCCCCAACTCTCACTGTATTTGGTAAACATCTTCAGCAAATTCACAGCCAAGACTAACTTGATTTGGCCAACCCTGACAAGTGACTACTTGAGCATGTAGTCACTGTTTAGACAACATGAGACGCTTCTTGGTCTCCCTCATTTCAGAGTCAAGTAACTTCATTTATTCTTTTTGGCACTTGATGACAAATACTTCTCCTCTGTTTTTCTGAAAATTGCAGTAATTAGTACAAAAGGATACTTCCATAAGGCATTTAAGTTGTTAATAAAAATAATTGGTGACAGGAGTGTGGTGGTTTTCCAAACAAAATAATAGAGATTTCTTTTCTAAGATATTTTTCTGATCTACCATTAAGCTACCACAGTAGCAAATTATCCATTATACTTTTACATATTTTCTAAAAGAAAGGGAGAAATTTTGCATCGTAAACATGAAAATTCTACATTTTAAGCCTCTTAACCTAGTGACTTGTTAGATCATTTGTGTTACTCTGCACTTCTTATTTAAGAAGCATGTAACTATTATATGAGACCAAAAAAGAGTGCAATTCATTATGTGAGTGCTAGTTACAGATTTATTTGTGAAATTTCTAAGAGGAAGGTCAAAGGGGGTGTCACAAAAGTTTTCAAATCTGCAGATCAAGAAAAGTAACACCATCTCCAAATATATTTAGTGAATGATAATACAAACCACAGACACATATAGAGAGGAGGAGAAAATAAATTCTCTGGCTCCAGCTGGGAATTTATTAAATGTTTAGAGCCAGAGAAACAATAATTTAGAGGGGAGTTTTTCCCTGGATTCTGCACTACTAATAAATCATTGCTGGTCATGCAGTTTTCAGTGGTCCCAACAATGATTACATCCTGCATACACTGGTCATACTTAGAAACTACAGATTTTTCTTTGTTGTACTCTCTATATTATTAGTGCTCTCTGGTGCTGAGGAAGAACATTTCCCATACACAAAGAAAGAGGCATGTGGCTGTGCACACACACCTATACGTATGCATACACCACCTTTCAGATCCCAAGAAAACGTTACATACAGAACAGGTATTTTTTTTCAGAATTGACTTTATAAAATATTAGAAGATTTTCTAGAACTGGCAGAAATCCTGAAATTTAAAAGAAATTCTATTTCTGAGCATATTGGCCCTGTAGGGGGGACAAGAAGCAACAAAACTTGCCCATCTACCTTTAGCTGATGTGAAAATGGGTTGCTTTCTGTTCATAAATGACTTAAGATTCTTTGGAGAAAGGCAGTTACTAGGTGGAAAGTATTATATATCAGACTTGCAGTGTACAATGTCTTTACCTTAAGCAATTGTGATTCCTTCGGATGTGAATGTGGGTAGTGAAAATGCTGTAATAAACTGGGGGAACAGCCTCTAGAGGTGGCTGCTGATAAAGCACCATCCATAAGAGCACAAACCTGTAATGTGATGGAGGAAGGAATGAGAATAGTTCACTTATTTTTTAAGGGAAGGAGTATATATGCATCTTCCAAGCTGCTGGAGGGGATTTCATTAATGCAGTTATGAATTTTTTTAATAATTTTAGTAATTGTTGGGTCAGAAAACTTCTCTTCCAGAAAGGACAAAGAGTGAAAATACCCAATGCTAAAAATAAAAGAAGCAACCAGAGATTAAGGGGTAGAAAATTTTAAAAAGATCCTCATAAACATCTGTGAAGGACACAGAGTACTTTCTGGAAGGCAGAGTTGTTCCTCCATCCCTGTGGAGCTGGTGGAAGGACAGCCCAGAGACTGCAGATGAAAATCCTGGCACCAACCAGTAGACCATTGCTCAAGGAGAGCCTGTCCAGAGGAACAGTGAACCAGCAGCCAAGACCCAGCAGTAATGGAGAAAACTTTCTGCAGACTACAGAAGACTCTGCCAGGTGTGCTGCTACTAGGGAAGCCACTGGGTTGACTGGAACAAAGCCTGGAAGCAAAATTTGATCTTCCTTTGGAAATTCACCAAAATAAAATGTCAAGGCACATCTATTGCTAAACTGCGGCTGACTTAGATGTTGCCACAGTGTTGAAGAACTGTTATTGATTTAAGTATTAGCAGAGAAAATCACAAATTAAAGGATTTTTTTTTTTAAGTTTGTCTTTTAAGCAGCTCACTAATGTACTTAGACACTGGGTGAGTGATCTTCTAGAGCTTCTGCTAGGCCGAAGATGTGTTAACAACAGAAAGAGCAACAGAGCTATTGACAATGGAAAACAGAAAGCAGAGATGGTGAAAGTGCAGAATAACATCTGTAGTTTCCAACATGAATTGACTAGGTGCAAATCTCTACAGAGCTGAGGAAAAAAAATAATCTTTTAAGTTAGAAATGTGTGAGTGTAGAGCAATTTCAATGCCTTTGAGTGAAATGTTCAGTCTTGAGGTTTCTGCAGTATGGATAAAACTGTACTGAAGATTATGCCAGCCAGCAATCACCCTGTTTGCACCACTCCCTTGGTCATGTGGAACAGCAATCATGTCCTACACTCAGATTCAATTTTGTTACAACTGGCAAACTGATGCAGTTAGTTGAAATAAACTGACATCTCAAAATACTTTTATTTATAGAAGAAAACCTCAGCTAGACCAGCTATTAAAGCCAAGTGGAAGACGTATCCTATTTGGGCATCTCATTGTTAACTATCCCCTTGACGACACCTATTTCAGAAATATTGAACTATTCAATGTCTCTGAAACATCTGGACTTTCTACTTGTTTTGTAAGTCTCTAACAAAAAATATCTGCACATCATCCATCAATCCAGAGCCACATTCTTTTCTCACCCTATCATGATTAGATTCCTTGGGAGGTTGTAGGGGTTTTTTTCCCTAATGCTTTTCTCCCAGTTTTTCTTGGACATTCTTGTGTTATTAATGGGCTAGATATGTGCTCACTTTGAGCCATTGGAAATTAAACTAGTGTTTTTAGTAGCTGTTATACGAGCTGGGGAAGTAGGGAGTTTCAGGGACCTGACCTTTTTCCTTAGTCACAACAGACTCATTTGGGCAAAACTGAGACAGATCTCCTTCGCTGTTTGAAGAGAGTCCCCTTCTTATTGAGATGTGGAGAGCAGTGGCATAGTGGGTATTTTGACAATTTTTTTGATAGGAATGTCCAGGTCAATGTACTATTGCTAGGCCTATCCTGCTGTAAGTCAATGGAAACTTCTAAATATCCATTCTCTGAACAGGTAGATAGCTGCTTTCTGTAGAACAAGATCCACGCAGAACAGTCACTCCATGGAAAAAGACCTGTGTGGCCTCCATGTGGACCTCATCTCAAAGAACTGTTCCTGTAGTGTAAGCAGGGTTTACCTGAGATACATCTATCATGAAATTAAAGAGTAATTACATATCCTGCTGTGGAAGTCCCATTCTTCTTCCACTTTAAAAGTCAGTAAATGGATGTGTAAATCTGCCCCATCCACATGGGTGTTACTGGGTAACATTTCTTGCAGAAGGCAGAGAGCAGCCTGCTGTCAGGTAGCTTTAAGCAGAGGCCAAGCCCCTCTGGCCAGCACATGTTCTTCCCCAGCTTACACTGCCAGGCCCTTTGCCTTTCTCCCCCAGCTTTGCACCAGGGTCCTTCTTCAACATTAGTTTTCAGCCAGATGAGGTCCCTGACCCATCTTAGTATGCATTTGCATGTGTGCAATCAGTGCAAGACAGCTGTAAAATTATATAGCTGTAGAACTGCTGAACTGAGAGCAGGAGGGAAGCAGAGCAACCTCTCAGAGCTGGCTGTTTGCTGCCAGGTAATGTGAGGAGCTGGCTGATAGTGGGGTCTTGTGTGGGGATTGTTTCTTCTGTCAGGCTGCCAGTGGATACACAACAATTGCAATCTCCACTGCTCCTCCCTGCCACAAAGATTAGGGGAGTTATGCATGTGGAGCTGGGCTACGAGACTGTTAGATGATAATAATGCACAAATATTAGACTGGTGTAAATATTAAGGAGAAAAAGGAAGGTTCAAGGATGTGTGTAATTAAGAATAATGGTTTGATGAAAAAACATCTTTTTATGTATGTGTCTATTTTTATATGACCTCCATCTGGAACTCAGCAGATGAAACTGAGGAGGAATATACAGTCTCTTCAAACAGTATTACAAAATGAGACCTTGGTCCTGAAAATAAATCATTGTGTCAGACTTCAGCTCATTGATTTTATTTGTCTGAATCTCAGGCTAATTGAGAAAAAACCAGCCTGAAGAGCAGACCCTGCTTTCTGATCAGCCTGTGAAACAGAGAAATTGAGAGATGTTTTCTGTAGTTACAAATCCCAGAAAGCCTGCTGTAATTATCAGGTAGTTCATCACTTTCAGTAATAAGCTTGATAATAAAAGTGGTCTGAAAACCTGAGTATGTCTGACAAAAGGAGTGAAGAATGTATGTAAAATGTAATTATTTTCCCTTCTGACTAGTTTTTCTATTAGGCAAGAAAAAAAACAGAAAAAAAACATTGGCAACAATATCTGAACAAAATAGCTTATTATCAAGCAATTAATCAAAGGCTCCTTTTAAAAGCCCAGACTGCAGGAAGAGAAGCTGGCACATCTCCCTGTCCCCAGGCTGGAAGGTAAGAACCTGCCCTCTTTGTGTGATATAAGTAATAAAAGGGGAAGCCATGGTGGACTGTGGAGGGCAGATGTGTCCTGGGTACTGCTGACAAGCTCCAATCAAACATCCAGCAGCTCTTAACCCATGATGTAGCCTTTTAGCACTCATGACTCCAAAGCCAGCCCAGCTCTTTAACCAGGCATTTGCTTTGGCATTAGATGCTTGGGGTAAGGGGCTGCATGTGAAATCCAAGTGTCTGCTGCTTCCCCCACATGGTAACTGCAGGAGATGTGGAAAAGGTATTTAGGGTCTAAGACATCCTCTGAGGATGCAGGTGTGTGGGCATGGGGTGGTAAAGAGAGGAAAAGGGAATGGTGAGAATGGGAGAAAAGAGACAGCAGAGGAAAAATAGGAACAATGGAAGCCTATCAGCAAGGAAACAGGAGACAAGTGGACGAAGGGAGGAATACTTTACAACAAAAACAGACTTCAGGCATACGAGATATTCTCTGTGTCTCTATTTTATTTTGTCATAGTGCTCATCCATGCTTTCTGTGCCATGCTGCTGCCACTATGTGCCTTTGCCCAGCAAATCCTGCCAAACAGCCAGCTGAGCATATGCCACACTTGTAATACGCAAAGGCAGTTGTAGTTGCCCTTCCAGGGCTGGAAACTCAGAAAAGAAAAGAAAATGCAGTCTGCAAGACCTGATGTTGTTCCAAGTACTGGAGCCAGAAGATAGGTAAATGTAAAAGGGGTTTAATATCTTGTCAGCACTAATTAAAGTTATGCATCTGCCAGCAAAGCCGTTACAGACCACCATTTCAGGCGCTTAGAACTTGGCTGTAATCATATGTTCTGGGAGTAACAAATTTTCTCTAGTTATAAAATAAAAAGTCCTTGTAGGGCTATTGAAACAATGAAGGCTGGGACAGACAAAATGAGCATCAGTGGAGCAAGATGGGAAGGTATGGAAGGAAGAATAACATCTTCCCACAACACCTTTAAGACATTGAATAGTAATTAGAACAGGGATAAAAGTAGAACTCAAACTTCGGCAACTACCTTAAATTAATAAACTTTAGAGATTTCTGTAAGATTATATCAAAGGCTGGTATAAACAACAATGATTTTCACTGTCTTCTGAAACCTGATAACCACAGGCTTTGGCAGATTACCAGGAGAACCAGTATCACCACTGAGGATCCCAGAACTGCCTTGCTTCTGCTTCTGGAAGATAAACCACCATGAACCATGAAGAAAAAAGAATGCAGCAGATTGTGAAAACCGTGCAATGAGAGAAAGGGAAAGAGGCCCTCCACCGGGTAGGTAGCTCTAGGATTACTTAGGGATTGAGAAAAGAATAATCAATACTTTTGATTACACTACAAAGTACTATAGCAAAAGGTTGAACAATGGGCTTCTCCCTACTTCAGTTTAAGGATTCTTCAACCAAGGTTTGTAAGTGAAAACAGGGAACTCATCCTTCCAGACATGTCAAATAGCAGGTATTAAGCATAAAACATACGGTTCATTCCGCCCAACATCTCCCCTCAGGTAGGGCTGCAGCTCATATGCTTTCACAGCACATGCTCTACCAAAAAAAGCCTCATTATAAAACACTTTCAACCTGATGCTGAAGTCCAGCCTCTGACATGACACTGCATCCTACGCTGAGGAAGGTACTCTTGAGCGGCAGGAAGTTCTTTTTCTACTGGATAAAACAGGCAAGTAATTTCTCACAGAACATCTGAGAACTCACATCAGTTGCAGCAGTTTTTCTTAGTAACTATTGAAATAAAAAAGAGGGTCAATCCCTGGCTCATCTACCTAATTTGATGTGCATCAGAACTTTTCTGTCACATTAGCCATGCCACACAATATGAAATTCATGCTGGCTTCAGTCTAGCTGCAGAGGGGACTATACCTCATGTGGCACAAAGCCTGTGGTTACAGCATGGCCACACTTAACACTCTTCAGACAAACTGGACCCAGCAGTGTGAGTTTCCACTGCATCACAGCTTTGCAGTGTGGAGGATTTCTGGCCCAGTATGAGAAGCATTGCAGCTGGCTCCAGCTGGACCATGATTTATCAGTAAAGTTCATCTAATGCTAAAGAGATACATGAGCATAGCAAATCTCTCTCTATATATATTTCATAACAATATATATTATTAATAATATAATATATACAGAGAGAGAGGGGGGAGGAAAAAGAGGTTCATGAGTTAAGGATTTTAAAATTAGGCAAGATATGATTCACTGGCAGATGGCCTCAGTAAAGTGGCCAGCCTAATTAAGTGTGTTATACTGTATCATCAATAATCCATTAGAAAAGTGGCAATAGTTTATGTGCAACAACAATTCGTTAAAAAAGCTCCGTCTTTTTCATAGGAATGGAATTTACAATTTTGTTCAGGGGGAAAAACAAACAAACAACCCTTTTAGTTTTGAAGATTAACTTACAAAATATGTCTTGCTGTTGTGCTTGACTCCAATGAGACTCTGAAACAGTGCTCTTAACTTGTGTGAACTGATCCAATTAATCTTAATCCTGGTCCCCAGGCTCAGAGTCCCTATGCTCAGTGAGGCAATAGCTACATAATTTGGCATTTTGTCAGGGTGCCACCAAATTCAGCATTCCCTCGTGGAATTCCCTATTTTGCTGCAGGCTGTTGCTCAACCTTTTGTTTTCTGTCTTCTGACTTGCCTCCTGTCCTTTCCCCTTGGGGAGGAGGTAATTGGATTACAACACATGCTCCCTCCACTCCTCCATGGAACCAAGCAGCAGGGTGCTGGAAATCAACTCTCCGAGTCCAGCCTGCAGCCAGGGAATGGGATAGCCAAGCATATTGCATGACACGCTGGGCCTTGCAGGGAGCAGAGCAGCCGCAGAGAGCTGGGCAGGGGCTCCTGAAACTGGCTGCAAGAGCCCTGCTTCCCTGGCACACATGAGAAAGGAGGTTTAAGATAGTTTTCCAAGACAATACCATGGGAGCTCAGACCTGGCATGTAGACTAGGGGCCCTTTGAAAGCACAAGAGAAAAAAATCCCACTGTTGGGAGTAATGGAGGCAGAAGGGTGGTTTTGTAAAAAACCAACTGTTGCCAAGACCTAAAACAAGCACTAGTCATTTTCCCTATTCTCACAAATCTTGACACAAAATATTACATTTTAGGGCAATTACATTGGGTTTCTTTTTTTTTTTTTAATATCGACATAGATGTTTGTGTGTGGCAACTGCTAATTGTCTCAGAGCTCTCTCCATGTGTATAGAGCCAAGTGGTATTTTGGCTTGTGTTGCAAAAAGATTAAGGGCTGGCTGGTAATGCACAGCCTCCAGTTCTGCCTGAGCCCCCTCCCCTCCAAGTTTTTACTCTTTCCTCTGACAGGCACAAATGGGCCACAGCAACTGGTCTCCCCCCACTCTAGCACCTCCAGTGTGACTGCCCCACACCTGCAAGCTGGATCTCCCGCTAGGACTGTGAGTCCCCTACTTGGGAGACTAGAGATGTTATATTAATGTCACCTTCTTTCCTGCTGAATGGGGGTCAGATGTGCCAAAAACTTTCCCACAGCCACTGGTTCCTTTCCAGCATTTGCAATGTCCTGCTTTCTGTAGTGCAGGGAACCTGAGGAGCCCTAGAGGACAGCCCTTTGGGTTTCCTAGGCTTCAGCTCCTGTCTGACACACTGCTGCCTGCCTGGGTCCATGTGATGCCATCCATGTCTTGGCTCCAGCACGCATCCTCAGCCATGGCTTTATGATTCCTCCTAGTCTTGCAATGTTAGCTTTCAGTTTTATATTAGGGAAAAAGACTTTGCTTTAGACAGGTAACACGTTTTAAACTATTTAGTTGAAATCAATATTAGTAAGATTTTGTCAGGTTGGAGCTCAAGGAAAAAGTATACTTTGGGGTCACAAAAAATTTCTGGAGATTGCTAAAATGGAATTTAGTCCCATTTGCCAAGGGAAGGCTTTTCCTTGTGGAATTCTTGCAATGAAGCAATTCTGAGAAAGAAATTATTAGTGACTACTACATTATCTCAGCTTTGTGAAGCACCATGCTATGAATAGGCCCTTTATCCTCATAACTGCACATTCATATTAGAAAAACAAAAAGTAGTTCTTGCACCACAATCCCTTTCTCTCTTTCTTATTTCACTATCACTAATAAAACTGGAATTGAAGGGACAGGACAGGATCCTGAGGGTCATCTCAGCTCTGCTGCTCCAAGCTCAGAATCATAGCAGAAGGTGTATGCAACAATACAAGTTTTACCTTTAGATTTATCAGCATTTAGGATTTTGAAATCAGCTTTTAACAAATGAATTTCAAAACAGAATTGTGGCACTGGATTTTTTAAATTTTATTTTCCTTTTTTACAGTAAGTAAACCCCTGTTGTCTCTGCTGGGCAGTGGGCTGGGGTTGCACAAGGGCTGTGAGGTACACATGGAGGCTCCTTCCCCTTTGACAATAAAATTCCAGCCAACTCTGTTGCTTGTGGCTGTGTAGCTGTGAATTCTAACTCAACTGAAAGTCTCTTGTTTTTCTGCAGTAGTATAAAAGTCTAAACTGGTCAGTCTTGGTTTTGTCTGCCCTTAAAATTTACCTCTGGTGTTCTTTATCTCAGCATTCTTGATATGTGATTACATCTTCATATGAAATAGCAGCTTTCCTGCTTGTAGAAAGGAAAAAAAAATCTCTGTTTTTTGTTTTATGCACGTGTTTGTGTGTATGTTTGCACACATCAGTGCCTGTAGTTGAATACTGACTCTCCTCCTTACAAGACACTGCATCTGGATGATGCTAAGAAGTAGACAGAAACACTGCACCTAAATAGCAGGAAAGAGGACTCACAGGGAATGTAGTGGTGTATTGTGTCAGTGACCCATGGTTTCAAGTACTTTGAACTAGGATGCAAATCAGTTGTTGCAATGTGTTGCAATAAGAATCACCATATAAGAGAGTCCCTTTTGTGGCCAAATGTGACAACAAAATATAGAGCTGTTTTGTATAAATTACCTAAAGTTTGGCTGCATCTCCTACTCTTTCTTTGATAAAACACTGGTATGATGCTAAAAAACTACAAATTTTCCAGGGAAAAGGTATGGACTTAATTAACAGGGATTGCCTAGCCCTAATCCTTGAAAAGAATAGCAGCTCTAGCACATTTCAGGATGTTTTAGTTGTAAAATCTGGGTCCTGTAAGCACTTGTGCACATGCTCACCTTTTCTGCCAAGTCTCAGGCATTTAACAGATGAAGTAAATGTGTGTGTAGAATTTGACCACTGCTCTTAAAAAACTCAAGCAAGTTTAGCAAAGGCAAATACAGGAAGATTAAGATTTATTCTGACAAGTATGATGTAAATTTGGCTGGACTGCATCAACAGAAACAATTTTGTTTAAGAGCCTTCAACAAAATTTAGTAAATGTCTTTAAAGCCCCATGTATTTTATAACAATGCAAACTTAATCCTTCTTGGGGAGAGGGAAGAGAGAAGATGTGAAGACCCTTTAGTTTCTAGGATGTCATGCTGCTTGTTTTTCACAAGACATAATATTGCAAAAATGTCCTAATGGCCTCTTTCTCATTAGTGTTTGTTCATTCCAGAATCAGGCTTGGTTGCTCTCTTTACCTTTCTCTGCAGTTTGTTGAAGGATTAGTGCTGAGAAATACATGCAACAATCTTGAAGTGGGAAATTTATCTGAACTTTAAGAAAACATGTTTTGATCTTTCGGTATCTATACATGTAATTACATCATTTATTAAAACAATCAATAGCCCAATCCTCAAAAGAAAAAAAAAATAAAGAGTTGGACTTTTTGAGATTTTTACTACTGTAAATTTTTTAAACAACTTTTTAAATTTTAAAAAATTCTTTTTTTTTTTTTATAACATTGGCATAAATCGTACACTCACAGTGAGATTAAGATGCTAGCACTTCCCTGCAGTTTTGCGGGAAAAAAAACCAATCAGAAAATAACAGCTATTCATTTAAAAACAGTATGGTGCCTGAGAATGTCCTTATTAAAAATAGTAATAAAATAGCAGAGTTTTGTCATGCTTTCACTGGAGCAATTCATCATTCAGTTTATATCTTCTATCTTCCTCTGAAGGCCATAGAAATTAGCTGGCTGAAAAAAATCCAGTGAAGTGGCTGCTATTGCCCTAGCTTGTTACAAGTCTTTGTGTAAAACCACGTTTTCTTCCTATAAAGTGCCACTTAGGTCTGAGGAAAAATGCAATTTAAAAAATGCACAGAACAGCATTTTTTTTCCCTTAAACTGAGTAGGTCCACATAATTGGTGAAGGCACAGTCATCTTCTACTAGCTGGTTTTTAGGTGCCAGTTGAAATACAATGGTGGTGGTGGTCTTTAATCTGGGATACTTTTCCTTGCTTAGAAGCTGGTGTGACAGAGTTTAAACTTTTCAAAATTACCTGTGATTATCTTTTTGTTGTTGTTCGAAAAAAAAAAAATTAGAAGACTTTATGACAGATACATCCTGTGTCAAATGTGTCAATAGTGTGATCTATTTTAAACAATTGTCGAACATGAGGCAGAAGCTAATTTGTGAGGCAACAAAACAAACCTAAATTTTCAGATGCTTCAGAAGTTTACATGTTAACCTCCAGTTCACGCACTACCAGTTTTGTCTGTGTTGCTGATTGTAGGGTAGGCAGCTATGTTAGCTTTGTACTATTCCACTAGTGTAGCTCCAAATTATTTTTTATTAACAAAAGGGGGGAAACTCAGATTTATAGCACTAGAATCAGCTTGGGATATGAAACAAATTTTACAAACTATTGGGAACTGCCATTTTTGCTTGCTACTATTTCTAGGTTGCCATAAATGCTATGACATGGTGAAAGATAAAGAAAACTTGACTTGAAATCGTGGGATTAAAGAAAGCATCAGATGTCTTTTGCAAGACAGTCACCATATGATTTCACTGCAGATGGAGAAAAAAACCCTGAAGTTAGTCTCACATGCTCCCCTTTATATACTACAAGGGAAACTGCATCATGTTGTCTGAGTGGGAGACATATTGCATTTTTAAAGAGTACAGAAGGGATTTTTTCTGCTCGGTGGGGAAAGTATATAACAAATTGTTAACTCTGCAGCAAATCTTCAACTTGCAAACAGAAATCAATCATTCAGCAAAAATCGATGCAAGCATCTCACAGACAGTGAGGTGATACTAAATGACAATATTATCTAGAGATGATTCCATTTGAGTATAAACATGTCTTGGTTTCATGGTAGCTCTGGGAAGCAGCTGGAAGAGAGTAAGGGATACTTGCTCCTCCTTACTTTTGGTGTTTAAAGGGTACCCTAACCACAACGGGTTTCATAGGAGTGGGCTACTAATTATTTTGTAGTCAGAAAGTGCTCTATAAAAGGCATAAGAGAGTAATTCAATGCAGTTTCCTTTTATCTGCCTTGCCAATTGATGTCTATACAGAGCAAGCGGGGCTCCCCAAACACGTCAGTCTGTTTCAGATACACAAGATTAAGTAGCAAGTGACATTCAAGAGCAATCGGCCCACCCAGGAGGAGTGAAACCAGCGGAAAAGCTGTCAGATTCTGCCTTTTCTCCATTAATCTTGAAGCTTTTCAATGCTGCCAGGTCGCATCTCCATCAAACAAGCTGGGAAGAGTGTCGGGCTATTTTCTTTCGTCTCACTTTCCCCTCCTCATCGCCCCCATTAACCCTTGACATGCCAGGTTCTGGTTTGGGAGCAGCTCTTGTGTTATCCTCAGTAGGTGGGGCAGCATGTAGGGCTGGATGGAGCCCAGTGTGGACCTTGTTTTAGCAACAGGCTGACATTTAGGTGGTTGGAGAAGAGGGTGACAGTGATTTCTTCCAAGATGAAACTGTTTTGAATGCTTATGCAAGGAGGAAGGAAATAACAGGTATGTTTTTCTTCTATAGACAGACCATGCAATGAAGTACTCTCTCCCATGTTGGTCTCATTCTGAGGGTGAGCTGTGTTTTCCATAACCTACATTAGAAGCGGGGAGGCATTTGTTCTTTCCTTCATTTAGTGGTAAATTTTTCCCAGTTATAGATGAGTTGGCTGCATCGTGCAAGATCCAGGATTTGACCAAGGCACAGATACATATCTCATTCTTCCCCGGGTAGTTCCAATAGCATGTAGGATACATTGTGTAGCTGTCACAGAGGAGGCGTTCAGGCTGGCGGCAACCTTCAGAAGCTGAATCACAGAAGCAGAGGGTGGCTGAGTGTCCGGAAAGTGGCACAGATTGTGAAGTGCACATGGCAGGGATAAGTGATAATATATATTGGAACTGCAGCCAAGTGGCTGTGTTCCTCTGATATGAGGGGATAGGCCTGACTGAAAGGAAAGAGGCCACTTTCCTTCAGTTCCTAGGGATTGTATCCTGAGGATAATATTGGGGAGGGTGTGGTTTTCAGAGAGGAAATGATGGTGAAGCAAAATCCAGCTCTGAGAAGCTAAATCTATGAGCATAAGAATGGCTGCAGCAAGTAAAGCCAATGATCCATCTAAACTGACAGCAAATGTCTCGGGAAGGTGGTATGAAACATAGAGGCATCATATAGTGATAGCTCTTTGGATGGTCTTCTAGTTTGCAGTAACTTGTAGATGAGGAATTTCCACATACTGAGCTGGCATCTCTCTCCCTTTACCTCCTGGGGCTTTTTTTCCCCTGTAATAATGTAGTTGTGGTGTTTACTTTTCTCTATTCTTCTCACTCAAGAAATCTCTTATGTTCCTCTTTCTACATGTGATATTTGCATTTCTGACAATCATTGCGGACATAGAGACAGTGGATTTGTTTCTACTATACACCAGAGAGTGAGAATTATGAAGTGTGCCCTGACACAATTCACATACCAGTACTCCCTTCCTCATTTTCAAGTAGAACCAAGGCCAAGCAGAAGTGGTCAGAAGCTGTGAAGTAAAATGATCTCAAGTCTCCAGCACTTGAGGTGACAGTTCTAGCCCCAGGATAACCGAGTACCAGGAGAAGGCGGCAATGGTCTTATCTCCAAGAATGTTTCCTTGTATCCTAGCCTGGTAGATAAGCTCTAAGAGTGCCTACCAGATCTCACCTTAAAAATCAGAGACAGGACACTGTTTTTAGTGATTCACCTGCAAGCAGTCCTGCTCCCAAATACCTTTCGATATTCTTTCTCTGTGCTGCTGCAGGAAAAAGGAATGGAAATGGATATGCTTTAGTTTGCAGGGTTTGTTTTTTACTAATGCAATCTAGGTCACTCCTAGTTTCTCCCTACTAGCTACTGTTATACCAGATTATTTTTTTCAAACATGCAGAAATTATATTATAAAATACAGTCTTCAGTTTCTACTGAAGTATGCCACTAGTGAATCTTCAATGTATATGGTTTCTTAGGCTATATTTGTAGATAACGGGCCTTCATAATTTTTCTAAAATGCTGCCTGTAATGGCTGGCTGTGTGTAGTTCATTTTGCTCCTGCTTTTTATCAGTCTGCTGGCTGAGTAGGCCAGTGGTTGTAACTGGTCACTCTTCCAATAGAGTACAACACTGCCTGCATGGTAGGCTGTGTAAACTCAGTCAATTGTGTATTCAGATGGTGCAATCTCCTGTAAATGGGCTATTAACACATTTAACAGTTGTGACATAAGAAGCAGGTTATTGGAAAAGCAGTTGTGTCATTATCCAATGTTCATGCAGAAGGACAAATAGTGTGTGATGTATAGAATAGTGGGGGAAAAAACAGCCAAAAAGGAGAAAAGGCAGAAAATGGATACTTAGGAAGAAATAGTTGTATAGCACTGGAATAGTGGGAGAGACACCACCACCATGACTTTGTTCAGGCTACACTGAGTAAAGGAAAAAGATGCTTCATAAAAGAATAAAACATCCCTGTGCTGGCTGTAAGAGCCCTATTCAGTATGACAGCAAAAGTGAGACGTGTCATTCTAGAGAAAGAATACATGGAGCGCTCTCTATATCTAAGAGTGCTGACAGGCTTAAGACTTCCTATTAGAAAGCTGAAGTCTTCCAGAGTGATGACCACGACCTGGAAAGAAAATTTTCACCCATTAAAATGATAAATTTTAGGTAATGAAAATTTTGTATGTCAGAAGAGATAAAGATTTCTATATCTAATCAGGTTGAACCTCTGACTGACTGGTTGCGGCTGGGAACCTGTTGTGCACTGTGGACTGGTGTGATGTGGTGTCACTAGCATGTGTGACCACACAGGCCTTTAGCTGAACAATCATCACATTAAAGGTGAATCCTTTCCTCTCTGCCATTGCATTGAACATGCAAGCAGAAACATATGGATGTGCTGAGATAGTTACCAATGTACGTAGTACTTAATATTCTTTGGTTTTTGCTTAGAAGTCAGAGCAGGAAAAAATGACTTTACAGTGCTGGTGTAAGAGCTGAATAGACCACTTGAATAGGACACCCTTTTCCAATGCTCACCACTCACCCACGCACCTGGCATTCACCAAGCCCACACAGCCAGTATGTCCCACTCTTAATTTTACACAATGGCTAGACATGAAGTTTTTCCATTATGTTAATCTATAATTCAATGACATTTATCTTTACTAACAACTACAGTAGCTGTCTGTTCCCCACAATGGATTACTGCCAATGTACAGAAACAAATGACCTTAAAATGTCTCCCTAAGTATCTCTCTGCAGTTTCTTTTCCCATGCACAGTCTCCACCATATCCCCACTCTTTCAAACTGCCCCCCCACCCCAGACTGAAAAATAAACTGTTATCAATTTCCTCTTTCTAAAACAAGACTATTCTCCCACCTTTCTCTTCCTTTCCATTTTCTACCTCTATCGCCCATGTCCTTTTCTTACTGGTTTTTTCCCTCCTTTTGCTGGATCTATTTATTTCTTGTTTTGCCGGTCTAGTTCTGTGTTCCCAGTTAAGGATAATTGATCTGTTCTATAGCTCTTATGGCATCTATACTCACATTATGCCACGCTTTTCTATAGTCATAACTACTTCTGTACTGCTAATTGCTCTAATCTTCTCCCATTTACATTTGCATTCAGACCTTTCATCATACACCACAAGGTTTAAGTTCCAATGCCTTGCCTTTCAGTCATTTGAGTTGTTTTTCTCCACATCTTCATCTTTTTCTTAGACATAAGTTAAAGACAGGGTTTGGGACATTTTGTGCCTACTAGGCCATGCTAGTTACAGCTACAAGACCTTCCTCACTTGCAGCCTCAGTGGTGTTTCTGGTGATTCTGTGGGATAGCAGTATTATAATTAATTTTGAAACCAAGTTTCTCTACAAATTTCCATGCAAAATGGCCCCTTCAAAAGGCACGGGAGGAGGCTTTGTCATCATCTTCACATGTGTTAGTGCTCAGTTGTGGTTGCCATGTTTGAAATTGCTCCTTTCCCTCAAGTGTAATATGTTCCATTTCCACCTGTTTATCTTCCTGGGTAGGGCTCAGTGTTGCATAATGAAAATCAACTAGAAATTCCAAAGGTCATGAAAAAAGGTCATTACATTCCTGCCTCTGTTTTACTTTCTTCCTCCCATTTCACTACCTTCTTCTTTAATCTTTCTATTTACAGCACAGTTTGGACACAGGTAGGTTAAAAAATGTAATATTTAATCTAAAGCTACAATCTTTAAACAAGAAGTTGAAAAAAACTTCTTTAAAACTTGTTTAAAAAAAAAAACAAGTTGCTTTTACCAAAATGGTGTTTTGAAACCTGCTCTGTTTTTCCCAGAAACACAAAAATGGCCTTGAAAGAACTAGTTTATTACTTTATTCTCTGTCTTCTAGTGTTTCCTGAAAGAAATTCTGATAATCAGCTTTCACTGGATCAAGTTTCAGAAATGTGTTTTCCTGATAAAGTGAAGTTATTATCTCATGTGTGTGACTAAAAAACTGATGTTCTAAATAACTGCCAGCAACCAGTCCTTGGACCAGACTGACTCACAGATAAAACATAAGTGAAATGATGGTAAGTTTAACATCTAAGCTAGCTATTAAATTCAACAAAGTTTCTCTTGTCATTATCAGGAAAACATAAGTAAACTTTTGGCAGAAAAAAATATTTAGGAACACTGTGACACCATTAATACTTATTTCTGTCGGGGAACATCATGTTCTTGCAATTCTTAGGGCAACATGTTCCAAGAACATTTCATTTCTTGTGGAAAAGCTCAAAGGAAGTTAGATTTCTAACTTTCTTACACATACAATATAAAGATAGGGGATCTCAATGTACTTTAGAACCTTGAAGTCAAACAGGAAAATGAAAGTCATGAGTTTGCCTAAGCAAGTAATAAAATTATTCAGGTGCTGTGTTTCTCTGAAAGGCTCACCTGTAATGCTTAAAGGTTGAAAAAAATTAGGATACTTTTCTGTCTGTGTGGCATAAAGTAACATACTAAATTACTGTACCAGAGTTTTTACCTCTGCTTGGGTAGTGAGTCAGAAAAGAGCTCTGGGAAAGTGAGTCTGATTTTGCTGGAAAAGTCTAGATTGACTTACAAATTCAGCATTTTCAGATATTAATATTAGACCATTTACATATGCAGTGAGCCTTTTGGGGGAGAGGGGGATAGGTTGGGGTGGTTTATTTTATATTTATGAACTTTATGGCCTCTTCCTGTGATTCACATAGGTGCTTATAAAGTCAATTAAGACAGTTGTTTCAAGGCCAGGAAGACAGGCAGCCAAAAAAGGTAAGAAAGTGTGGTAGAAAGTCTAATAGGATTCTAAACCTCTCCAACCATATATTCAGCTGGACTTTAGCATCCTTTTGTTATCAGATTTAAAAAATATTTGTGATTTTTCATGTTTTATTCTATGGGCTATTTGAAATTTTTATGTCCAGTATAGGTATCATTGGTAACTCTTTCATTTTCTTTTTTTTTTTCTTTTTTTTTTTCATTATACTTCAGAGGTTTTTAAATAGTCTTTCTTAGCCAATATAGAAAGGGTTACAATTGCTGTTATTCCACTATAACAGTGATGCAAACAGGAGCTGTGGACCACAGAATGTACAAAAACTAGCAGTCTGTCAGCTCTATAACACTGGGAGACAAAACTGAAGTCTGCATTTGAAAATGAACGTTTCCATATAGGTATCATTGTCCACTTCATTTTATGTTTACATTTCTAACCCCTCCTCCCCTCCAAGTTATAAAAGAAAGCTTGTGCAAAGTAATAAAAGAAAGACAACTCAAAGCTACAGCCTCTGGGGTTTCAGAGCAACTGCTGTATATTGCATTAGAGGAGCCAGAAGCTATGACAAAACCTCAATTTTCATGTTGGACGTATTTTCTAATAGGAGAGTATATTGACATTACTCACTTGTTAAAGTAGAAGTGTCCACATCACTCTGTAGTGGGGACATGTGACGTGTTCAAGAATCCACGCCGGATTCATATTCTATACATATAGTAAAAGTTTCAATGACCGACTGACTTAGAAATCATAACTTGTATGGCAGTAACGTAGTAGTATAGTAGCTAAAATGATGGACCTGAATTACATGTCACTTTTTTTTCTGAGTATGACAAATAATTATGTGAAATATCTTTCTTATGTTGCTGCATGCACATCTCTGTAAGTTCTGGGACAGCCACTGAAATCCCCATAGAGGGCTAAGGGTGCACCAGTGCACAACTGGCTAAAACATTTGCACCTTAAAAAAGATCGTCTATGGAAATGTGTTACGTATTGCCTCAGCTCTTTCAGACCTCCATTGTGTTACACCCTCCTTATTAAGACACAGCAACAAAGATGTAGCAAGGTTTATAAAGCTTTGCTGGTAATGGACCTCACTGCCCCCTGGGTAAGAGGCACCTTTGGTTCTGTGTTATTACAAAAAATTTGCTCAGCCCCACAGCCATTGATTAATTCTTTTCTTGATGGGAATTATCTTTGGCATGGACCTTTTTTTGATCTTGTGCACTGGCCAGGTCCAGCAATAATGCCAACTGGCATATAGATTCTTTCATATTAAGAATTATTGATCTTTGCCTGGTTAGTTTAAGATCACTCCACTCATCATGAGCTTCTGTCATGCCTCAGCAGAAAGGCATACACCTGGCAATAAAAAACACCAAGTGGAAAAACCACAAGGGACAGACAGTGCTCAGCTGAGTTATCATCCCTTCCTTTATTAATAGGTGTTGTTTCAGGATTGGTTTAGTTTTCTAAATTAGCCATAAAGCTTTTAATTCTCAATCTTATTTGAAACACAGTATCCACTGTGATAACAGAATTCAGGCAGTGAAGTCATGGAGTGAGATCCTTACTGGCTTACCACACTGGATTTAAAGGACATGCCTTGCTCCCTGCCATGGAAAAGGCACGCACAGGGTATGTTTCTTACCACAGTATTTTTCTTTTTTTTCTGTTCTGGGGCTTCCTGAGAAGTTATCATGGCTCACAGCATAAACAACTACATTTTTAACCACACATGAAATGCATAAAGAGGAGAAATGCTTGCTGGTACACTGTTTTGAAAGGCAATGCTGTCTTGGCATCTTAGGCCAGATGCTTTCTGGGCAGATGGTGTAAGAGCAACTGGAAACACTGTGATGAATATATACTCCTTCTAGTCCACCAGTTCTGGATGCTCTTCAAGGCACCATGTTCAAAAACACAGCAGCAACTGCATCATTCAGCAATGAACAGCCAGTCACAGCCTGGTTTGGTGATCTCATTTGTACAAACTTTTGTCTCACTTCTGGAATCCTTCAGCTTGCTCTTAATGACAGTGGTGACTTTGGCAGAGCCTTGAGGATTGTTTAGTTTGCATAGTATATTTTATTCTTATATTTTTATTTCCATTGTTTGCATGCTACTATTTTATATGACAGTCTAGGGTTGTTACTTTTGACAACTCCAAATATTAATCTCCCTCCAGCTGCTCTTCCTTTGCAAGGACCAGTAGTTTCCTCTTCTCTAGAACACCCTAAGAAACAGTATATTGTCAAAAAAAGTAGCCACTATCTTTCAGTTAAAACAAAAAAAAAAAAAAAAAAAGGAATTCAGATTTGTGTGCATATATACTTCATCATGCATTTATTTTTCATTTTTTTCTGGTGTTCAGTGTCAGTATTATGAAACAAAGTTTACTACCTTACATCTGTGGTAAGCAACTACTTGATTTCTTATCACAATTTTCTGAAAACACAGAGACACAAACCAGAAGTGTTGTTAGTACCATCTGATTGATCAGTAGCTTCCAAAACCACTTTAATGCCAGAAGAGAATGGAATTTCTTGTGGCCATAGCCAAGTTTCAGGTCTTCACACACTTCCCTCTCCCCTTTCCTTAGCCAAGCTAGAATATATATATAAGTACAACTCATCTGACGTCTCCCTCTGTAAAAAACTGCCTCTAGTATTTACACTGCAATGTATTTAAAAGACTCATTCCTGAAAGCTGTTTTAGTAAAGCAACTGTCTAATTAAAGTAGCTATGTGCTACACATTAGCCTATTCAGTATATCACTATTTTTGAGGTAAATTTTGCCACAGAACTTTGGAGTTTCGAGTTAAAGTGCACATTCTGTTTGGCAGCCTGAAAAAAGTGAACTTTGCTTGGATTTGCATGAAAATTTGATGAAAACTGACTTTGCTTACACTCTTTGCTTCTTTTAGAAAAAAACTGTTGTTACTGTTGTGGAGGAAGCTTAAGTCTTGATCTGCTGGAAACAGGCAGTTTGATGATTTAACTGAATTGTTATTAATATTTATATCATCGAAACCTACAAATTTAGTTACGGTGTTCTTAGCTCTAAGGTTAAGTTATGATTAACTCAGCTGCATGATTAAGGGAGTATACTTTCAGTGAGAGTTTACAGTTTTTATAATAACCACTTCTTTCTTCAGTCTATAAATAAGGAAGAAAATAGTAAAGCTATCAAAGAAATATCTTAACACATTGCCTAAACAATTTGGATCTAGCAAATCAGCATTTGTTTCAACAGTTGCAATCCTGATATACATTGACCATTGTCACATTGCAGTCTGCCATCTTGATGAATAACTTCCCTTTCTCCTTCATCTCTCTTATTTGTGACTACACACAAATAATCATCAGATTAGCAAGCTGTGTTGCAAATGGAAGGTAAATACCAGCAGTCCAAGCACCACCGTGGGCACTGTCATTCTAGTAAGAAAACAACTCCCATTTGCTATTTGTTGACTATATTCAGCTGACATTTTCCTTGTTGTTTGAAGTTTGTAAGACTAAGTTTCTAGAGGTGATAACATTTTTAGGCTAACTGATGATAAAATTTTCTTTGAAAAAACTACCAAATAAACAAAGCAAGTGAAAATGGAGATGGAGATCTATCTTCAGTACTTTTAATACTCTAAATTTATCTCTGTTTGAAGGTAAATTTCTTATTTTTGTATTTAGTCTAATCTAGGTCCATGGAAATGTCACCCATACTGAAATGTAATTGCTAAAAATGAAGTATTTTAGTGCCATCAGAAGGCAGCTAAAAACTACTGGCTTAATCAACTCCATGTTTGATTGTAATTTGTTAATAAGTTAAAGTTACTTTCTTGAAAACAACAACAAAAATCAGAACAATAATTTGTTTTGCCCAGTGCTTATCTGAAAAATTTCAATGTCTTCATTCAACAGATTGACCAGATTGATATTCTGGACTCTTACAACCCAAGTTCAGAATATGATTTGTAAGTCACTGCCAATTTCAGACGTTTTCTACTGAGAAAATTCTTAGGCTGTAGTGTTTCATACTTCCCTTATCAAATGCTAGTGTGGGTTAACTGCATTTTGTGGCAGAAGCAGGTTTCTTCCATTTCCAGAGTGTCACCAGCTGTAATGACAATAAACCAATTTATATCCCCATTCTGAATAATGTTTTGGAACTGCAATGGGCATGATTTACAGAAGAAAAGAAAATGGCTGAATAGAAACCTTAGGTAAGCCTTCCCTTTTGTCTTCATGATGAAACATACTTTGAGTATAGGAAGAAGATCATTCTTTATGTATGGCCCTGCAAAAAAAGTTTTATAGATACATTTACCTTCTAACATTGCCTGAAGACAAAGCTATAGTGAAAACTTGTCAAAAGAAAAATGTGCCAGCAGCTAAAATTGTGTGTGCTCAACTTGGTGGTGCTTGTCTCACTGTCTGGTAGACTAGGTGGTCTTAATATTGAAGGCAGCTATGGTATGAGATTATTAGTGTTCTGAAAGTGAACAGCATCCAAAGCTTTTAGCATTTATTTTTTTTTAAAAAAAGAATAATTTAACACAGCAATGGCTACTAAAATGATTTGGGAAATGGCAAGCCATTGGCATGAGATGAGACTAAAGAAAGAGTTTGATGTGTTTAGTTTAGTAATCAAGGCTAAAAAGGAATCTGATTAGGTATTTTAATTTAGAAAGCACTTACCAGAGAGGGAATATTGGCTAAATAAGTGGAAAGGTATATGAACTAATTATAAATAAAACTAGTCTGGAAATAAGAATAGAAAAATCAGTATTTCAGAGATAAGCCATTCTGTATGGGTCTTTGAAATGCAATAAGGACCGCAAGGAATTCACTGTTTCACACTACCAACTCACAACTGTGTAAGCAGGATTTGATGACAGGATAGAAGTGATCCTGCTATTGAAAATTAAAACTTGTGATTTGCATCTTTGGGTGGTTAACTTCTTGCATGTGTAACACAAGCTTGAAAGGAGACTGCATTTCCATATGTCTTTTTTGCACTGTATTTTGAATACTTTAATCCTGCCAGCTGTTTACCTGCAGGGGCCAGAGAGATTTACATTTGCCCTCAGTGCATAATTTGGCTTTTGGGGAATGAAGGTAGGCAGGGTTACTTTCTTTTGAAGTGTCAGACCATGGCCACAGAAAGTGATGGGAAATTGGAGCAGAATTTACTGGTATTTTCATGATACTGAAAAAAAATAACCACCTTTCCTGCCTGTGCTCATTTCTTTAGGAAGACCCCGACTGTCAGGTTTGGAGTCAGGTGCACTCCTCTCCCCAAATTCAGTGTGACAGAATCTCTTAAGAGTCTTTTCTGGTTTCTGCCTTTCTACATGGTATTAGGCAGCGTTTGCTTTCCGGGATTCCCTACCCATTTTCTCTTCACTAAGGCCATGGCTGGGACATGTTTGTTTTTATCTCTTTCACTCTTGCATATTATGCTCCGTGATGATTTTTTTTTTTTGGTTTTATGCTGAATGTTCTGGGTTAGTTATAGAGTGGCAGAAACTTTTATGCAAGGTTTTGAGGTTTCGCGTGTAAGTGCATGGTTGCATACTTAAGGCAGTCAGAGCAGCTATTTTTGTAGCCAGCTGTGGAGCATCTATCCATGGTTGGCTATGATTGATCCCAGATTCCTCCAAAGACCTATGTCTCTTAGTATTTAAGTTCACCAAGTAGTTGTTGAATCTCTGCAACTGTAACTAGTTGGAATATTTTTGGTGCCCTGAAAAACACTAAACATAGGGAAATGCTGCATATATATCCTTTTCCTGAACTTACCGAGAACATGCAGTTTACAGTGGAGATGTGTTTTTTTTATTTTCTAATGTAGGCACTCCTGTGCCTTGGTAGTAAAACCTCCTAGGCTCAGTTTCACCAGTTCATCAGCTGGAAGAGTAAGTTCTAGTTTCTGGGAATGTAGGGATATAATAGTGAATTCACCTAGGTTTCCATTCTAACTCCATTATGTAGGCAGGTTGGCAACATAGCAGGATTTGGTCTTTGGACAGTGATGCTGAAGATGCGATGTTGAGTCACAGCCTTCTGTGCCAGATGGCATTAAAAAAATTTCTGCAACTTACCTATCATTATTTTTTGGTACCATTCTGAAAGCAGAATAAAAGATCAGACAACCTACAGTAGAGACCTTGCTCAGCTTTATAAGATTGCATTTGCCACCTCCTGTCCTCAGTCTCGACACTTGGAGACTATAGGCCACCTCATTGCTTCCAGATGTAAAAGGTTAGGCTCTAGTTCTACAAACAGATTTACGATGAGTGAGCTATTTTTTGAAGGAAGAATAGTAACTCCTACTAACCCAGCTCATTCTATGTGTTCATCTGCACCCTGATGGTGCTGCCGTGCACACAGCAAAGGAAACCCTGTTCTTCCTAGAACGTAAATTCCAGATAGGGGCTACAAGTGCTTTTCCAGTGTATTATGAATTCTCTATTAAACATACTGACTGACTAGAACAGATCTGTTATTCAAGAAAGGACCGGTCTTGGAAAACCACCATGAATCATACTGCTGGAGCTAATATGATACCCATTCCCTGAACAGAATTATTCCTTGGAAGAAGAAGCATCTATGTATCATTATTTGTTACTGAGTGAGTGGCATCTATTTGGAATTACAGCTCAGCCGTGGATAAAATGGGGTGGGATATAGAGGTAATACCCAGGGCTGGTTAACAGCATGGTTATTCAGCATCAAACCAGTTGAATGCCCTTAGGGAAACATTTGAACATAAATTTACTTGACTAAGCACCATTTCAATCTTTATTTAGCTAGATAGTAAGCATCTCTTCCTATCACTGGATTAGCATTTGCAAGGTACCAATAGTGAAACACATAAACACTTACCCAAAGGACACTAAACTGTTGCTTCTCCTACGGCTGCTGTTTTACAAAAACTATTCATGCAATGTGTCTTCACCTGTTGTACATATGCCATACATACATAGTCTGAATACTTAATCCTAAGATGTTAGATGGTCTTCAATGGAGTCCCAGATATTTCCATCACCTATAAATCTGTTAAAAGCTTTATAATAGCAGAGTACTGAATACATGTACACAATACAATGGACAGTTAATTTGCGGAAATAAATTTGAAGGAGGGAGAAAAGGTATCACGTATTTTACTCCTGGACATGACTTCAGTGGCAGGAGGTAATTGCTGAGTGTCTGAAGATTAAAGTACCGCTTCATCAAAATAAGCATACAACCCAGACTTGTCCCGCAGGGAACAGTGTTTCATAAATGCATAAACAGGTGGCATAGCGCGTACTCCAAAGATGGGAATATTTCCAAAAGAAGTTGCAGAAGTTTTTATGGCATAAATCTTTATCTTGGGGAGAAGGTTCTCATTTAGCTATCTGTTTACGTGGAGTATTTGAGTTTGCAATCCATATGGATTCATTTTGGGAGAAAATCTGCAGCACTGCTTGCAGAATGGTTTGGTTTTTTACTCTTTGAACAAAGCCAGTCACCTCAATCAGGTTGTGAATATTTTAGTAAGATGTAAGTGATCAAATGAAGTGTTCTAACATACACAGAGTATGAAGACTTTTTAAATAGTAATGAAGTGATTGACATGGAAAGCTACAAATATTTTAATGAGAAATTTTGTTTGGGGATTAAGGTAAGGTGGAATTCTATTGGCACTCAAGAAGTAGAATTAAAATACTTACAAAGGTCCTATATTTACACAAAGATAATTTAAGAAACAAAATCAATGGGTCAAAACCCAGTCCCCATTCATTTCACCTGTGATACTAGAAAGGAAGAGCTCATAACCACAGAGGGGACACAGAGCAATTTTTTTGAGACTAACAAGCTGGATGGATTGCTGCTAAGCTAAGTACAAAGAAACCCTGATACTTGACCAGACTCCCTAGGTCTCAGGGAAACAAAGTGGAGAGTTTATTTGGATGAACATACAATTGCAAATTTTTTTATCAGCATCACTGCAGGTGAAGGTTGTGAGAACAGCCTTACATATACTGTAACAGGATCCTTCCACCAGACATGCTATAATGTTGTAGTATCTGAACCAGGATGCCAAGCCAAAAATTCTTGCATGTAACACAGGCAAAATTGGCTTAAAGAGAAATGGGACATGCCCAATGGCACATGACTAAGTATTCTCAGATTCAGGCTTATTACTGCTTAGGGATTTCTCTAAAATTGAAGTGAGTTTTACTGATTCTTGCTGATGATCTGAAATACGAAGTTTGCAAATTTTATTCTGCAAGATGGCATTAGAAATTATATTTCTTTTTCGTTCTAAGCCAAAACTTGGCAGACATTTGAGAGGCAGTGTATTCTGACTCTGATCTGGCAAAGAAGGTATTCTAAATTAATTAGAAGTGGGTGGGGAAATATTAACCCTGAGGACCTTGCCTGGAAATAAAACCTGGATCTTTTGAAGTTCCTTGCAAAGAAAAAATGAAAAGAGCAACAGAGAAATAAACTACAGCAAGTTACAGTCACAGCAGCTACTAAGAGACTGAAGTTCTGGCTCCAAATCAGAAATTAGGTCATTTGTATATGAGATGAGTACCCTAACAGTATCTGGAGTACTTGCTTCAGCCACTTCTTTGGAACAGTCCTATTTTGTGCAGACAACTGGCTATCAGTTGGGTCAGCAAAAAGGAGTGGAGTTCCTTAGTGCAGCAGCTCAGTAATTCACCTGTAGCAGCCGCAGGTGCCAGTCCCTTGACTGTTTCCTAGACATTGTACCTTCCTGCTATGGGCTACTCTCGTGCAAGTTCCGTGGTTTTGATCTGAAGTTATGCCTGGCTGCAAAATATTTCAAAACTAACGCTTACTTAAGCCAGAATTTTCCCACAAATCACAATGATTTCAACAACTCAACATTTCCCAATATTACTTAATTTTTTACAGAATATTTCCAAGCTGCCAAGATTCAGAGAACTTTTTATGTTGGTGACAACTCAAACAGCAGGACTCTAATTAAAGTTGAAAAAGTTCAAAATGAAGCTTAAAAATAAAACCTTTCTGAGCTAGCCTAGTACTAAATTAATGATATGCCACAGATAAAAAGAGTTAAGCACCTAGACATGACTAGCAAATCTAATCACAGATAAGAGAGTTGCCTACACTCTGCCATTTTATGCCCTCAGGAGGTGGTGAAGGTCATTTAAGTCCACAGATGTGGGATGCTAAGCCTACTGGCCAAGAAAGAAACTCCAGGCTCCAGAAAACGTAGCACTAGGATGGAGCACACATAATCACATCACTCACAGGCTGACTGTGAATCTTTAAGGCAATGCCTATGGAAAGGAATAAAAGGCCTAACAGGCACCAGTAAGAACTGGATTTTTGTTTCTGTGACATTGTTCGTTTGTTTTCTATTATGGATATTTGCATCTTAGGTTAACGTTCCTCTGAGATAAGAACTCATACCTGAAAACATTCATCCCCAGGCCAGGCCATGGATCTGTGTCCCTGGCACCACACAACTATTTCTGTCTGGAACCCAAAATACTCCCAAGAACCACGTCACTTTGTGTTTAGGTTGGTTTTTTGTATAGAGATCTGGTCACAAAAATTGTCTAGGAGGAGAAAAATGAATCATGATCCTGCAAAGAGACCCTGAGCATGTATGAAAGACCATATGGTAATGATCAAAGTTGAGGAAAAACAAAAAGCTGCCTTCCACCTGCAAAACAGAATTGTCTGAAGATAGTGAAGCGGGAATGCTTTGAAGATAAGCCATCATGTAGTGTGGGAAAAGAAGGCAAGAAGTGAAGCCTGGTATTGAGACAATTTCCTAAGGTGCACTCTGTGATTGGTGGGTGGGGGAGCCAGGTGCTGATTATTTTCTACCCTGTTCTAACAAGTAAAAATCAGCAGAAGTGCTAATTGAATTTGTTACCTGCTTTTCCTCATAACCTGCCTTCCACTGGATGGAAAGCAGGCAGAGGAGAAACTGAAAATGATCTCAGCTCTTTCTTTCAAAATATTTCAGGTAGTTAAGTCATCTGCCCCTCCTGAAATGGGATTCCTATGTTGTCTTTCATGGTCTTCTCCTGGCTCTCTTCAGGATGATAAAGGCTTAAGTCCAAACACGGGCTCTGCAGTTTCTTTCTCCTGTGCTTCATAATCAGTCTGAAAGCCAAAGGTAGGCACTGATGGGAAGTGAGGATGCTATTTTTGAGGTCACATCAAGAGAAGTGAGTATACCTAACTCTTTCCAGTTCTCTGTTGCACTCACTGGTAGCATCTAGGCCTCCTTCAGAAAGCATATGGGATCTTGGGACAAGGTAGGACTTCCATACTAAACAAAACTGGGGAGAAAAAAAAAAAAGGTAAAACGGGCATTGCTTAGCCATTTTTGTAGCAGAAGTGGATGCTTCAGCCATCATTTTTAAAGGAGGCAGAAAAATAAACCTAAAGGAACTTGAGATAATACAGCAAAATAAAAATACGTATGCAATTCAATGTTAAGCTGTGCAAAGCAAGGAGATTCAGATATAGAGATAAAAATTCAACAGTTTCAACATCCCTCAGACGGTATTTTACTTATCAAAACTAATTATCTCTCAGACAGGAAGAGTGGTATTGATGATTTAACTTCAGGTGTTTACAGTGGAGATGCCAGCAGCTTAACTAGTCTCTGTTTATAGTCATATGAGTGGTAGTAAGAACATAAAGTTGGTTATGGTGGCACTGCCTAGCCCAGGTCCTGTTTCTGATGGGGAGCAAACGTAGACAGCTATCTAGCTCTACAGGGATGCCTGCCGAGTCATGTACCTTTGAGTATTCTCATAACCTCCAGACATTTGTGCTTTAGGGACTTCTATGTTGGAGGTGGCTTCTATGCGTTTAATAACCCTTAATGATATTTTTTTTCCCTCTCAATAACTTTAGTCTTTTGAGACACGCACATTTAGCGTTCACATCACACCCACGGCAACAGACAAAAAGGTACTTCCAAAGTTCAGTGCACCTCACCTCTTCAGATTTCTACACTAGCTAGATGAATCAAAATCCACCAGCTATTACAGGAATCCAGTTTAAGTATGGATAACCTGCCCATGGCAGGAGGGTTGGAACTAGATGATCTTTAAGGTCGCTTCCAACCCAAACCATCCTACGATTCTATCCACATTGTGGACAGGTGAGTTGTTCTCACATCACCCCAGTTTAAAGAAGATACTGTAAGACATTGGCATTTGCAGTTTTACACCAAGTTACAGTGATGGGCTGCAGCAAAGTTGTTTCCAATTTACTGTTATTTTAAAAATTTGGATTATATTCAGTGGCAGGTTTTGCTTTTTTCATAGCCTAGTTATTTAAAGTAATTTTGTTTATATAATTTTACTTACATAGTTATTACACTTGTGCAAGTGTAGCTTGTGGAACCTACTTCCGGCACACTCAGCGCTGTGGTTCAGTACTCCCTGATGAGGCAAATGTACCTTTTGCTCCCAAGTTCTGTTTTATGTCTAGCTGTAAAGAGCAGTTGCAAACTAAGGATCGTGGAAGTGCAAGTTAAAAGAGATCTTACTTGGTTGAAGTTGTGAAATATTTAGTAGTTTCTTTTACAGTGTCTCAGTGAAGCTTCGTTTGTTAGAAATGACATTTTATGCCTGTTCTAGTTATTATTTTATATATTTGAAGGCTATACTTTAGGATGTTGACTGGTAAAGGAACTTTACCATCAGTACCCCAATAATAAACTGGAAATCTGTCTTGCCAGAAAGAAAAAATGTGCCAGCAGAAAGCTAAAACTTGAATGACCCACACAATAGATTAATAAGACAGTCTGCAGTGTAAAGGGCACTGGAATTGCAGTGTTTCCCCAGCCATGGGGAATCAAGCAGCCATGCACGTCAAGCACTGTGCAGACACCCCAAGTGAAGCAATAAAAGTTGTCAGGTAGGGGAAAGGGAAAGAAAGCAAAAATAAATCTCATTTCTAGGCAGCTTTGTAATTTTAACAAAACATCTATTTGGCAACATGAGATCATACATAAATGAAAACAGTGGAACATCCAAGAACTGATCAGAAAAGGTGCTGTAACAAGCAAAGAATATATCAGGCACCGCTTCGTAGTAAGTGGTATGTTCTGGTTTTAAATTTACAGTATTTCTCTGCTTGAGGTTTTAATCCCTTAGCTGGTTAAGGCAGAAGGCAGCATTGACAAGCTTGCATTTGATTAGAAAAATCATTTCAGCAGACTGACTACATCTTAGCATACATATCCCCGCAACAGACAACCAGGGCATGCTAAAAGACAACTGCTTTACTTGATAGACATGCTAAGCATTTTCTCATCTTCCCTACCTAATACAAGAGACATGAAGATATCTTAAAAGTATTTAGAAACACAATGCCAGAATACTTCCTCTGACTTAGTGGTATCTTTTTAAAAATAATTGCACTTACTTACCAAGTCAAGCCATTGTTTTCCCAGGAAGTTTTAGGAGAGTAAGCAGTACATGTAATGTGAAAATATTTAATCTTCATTTAAATATTTCTGCGATCTTAGACAGTAATTTTGAATCTATAGAATTCAGCCACATGTAGGTATCTGAGTATGGTAATTTATTTTAAAAAAATCTGATCATCACTGAATATCATGATGGTTAGCAGTAAATCTCCACAGCTTCAAGCTCAAAATTGTTTGTGGTCATTTCTTGACTCTAAAGAATGTATTTAATTAATCACAGAACACTGACAAACAAAATAGTGTGAAATATTGGAATGCTGTACTGACAAATAGTACCAAGAACAGCCGTTCTGTGCCAGATCAGGATATCCACCTGAACAAACGCAGCTTTGGCAGTGGCTAGTAGTAACAGCCAGAGAAAGAACATTAGAACAGGGCTACTCCAGGGATACCCTACCCTTTCCCAGCTCTCAGCCACCTTTATCTCAGGGATTTTTCTAAACAGGGCACTATTTTATGTCTAATGCAAACTTATTGCATGCATCTCTTGTGCTGAATTTGAGCTAGTGTAAAATTAGTTCTGGTAGTCAAAAAGTTGCCAGTGAAATTCACAATCTGCTATGTGAAAATGTACTCATTTATTTTTAAGCTGCATCCTCATGAGTTTGTTGATCTACCTCTGTATGAAAAAGTGCATAATACACTACTCTGTGCACCACTTGTGATTTTAGAAGCCACTACCATACTCATCCTCAGTGCTCTTTCCTGTAGACCGAAGAGCTAATTTCACCCTACACATTTGCTCCTCAAACAAGTCAAGTCTTTATGCTGTTGCCTCTCTTCTGTAACTTGGTAAGAGACCTTTTTTTGAAAGCCCTCTGTAAATCCAAACGGACTACTTGAATCGCTTTCTCCTCATATTCACCAACTCCTCTGAAGAACACTGAAGTGATTTATGTCTACAATAGCCAAACTGACACATCACGTTTATATCTTGTCTTCTCACAGCATTATTTAGGGGTGGTGGTGGAGGTGTCCTCCCCACCCCTACCCCACTCCCTTCCCCTCCCCCAAATCTCTAAACCCCAGTAAACCAAAACCTGTCACTAACGTAGAGGGAGTTTTAAGCAAATTGTTTCAGCCAGATATAATAAGTTACGTAGCTTCAAATTTTAATTCCTTCAGGACTCTCACAAGACTACTGCCTGACCTTTGTATTTATTCTAATGAACTTTCCCAAAAAGGATTTCATTCACGTTTTCTGTGCAGGAAGGGTTCAAGACAGGGACCTTTCTACCTTCCCTCGTGATGAACGTGGATGGAAGAATCAATGTTTAAAATCCAACTGAAATCCGTATTTTAATACCATTTCAAAATAATTTTCCTTTTTTTTGTTCTATTAAGTTGCTGTAGGCACATTTATTACAGCAATCTAGTGATGCTGGTAATATACTGCAGCATTAATCAAATACCAATTAAAAATAAATCCCTCTCAGAATGTAGGAATAAGAACAAGGACTTATCAAAGCAAGCTGCCTTACCAGACATACCATAACTTACTATACAACTGCATAAATATTTTTTTTTTTTTTAGGTTATTTTGGTTTTCTTTATTTGCACTTTTTTTTTCTTTTTGGAATAGCAAAATATGTTGGCATGCCCAGTAACCAAACATAAGGTCAGATAACTGTATCTCTGGCAGAACCAAATGACGAAGGTTCCTGCTGTGAAATTACAGGCAAAAGCTAAAATGAGTCTGTATTTCCTTCTCCTTTTCTACCAGATGACAAAACTTTGCAGGTAAGGGAAATTAAATTCTCCATTTTGTAGTATCATTTAATAGTCTAATTTGTTTTAAATTATCCATCAAACTGCACAGTTAAGGAATATACTGCTAGAAATCTGAATCTGTGCTTTTAGTTTCCTGACATCCTTTAGGTTCCATTACAATATCACGACTTTGAGAGTTACAGAGCCTTTATTACAATAAAAAAATTGTTCATTGGCATTATGAATGCTGCCAATCTTCAAAATCACTTGGTATCCTGCAAATGTCATTTTAACACAACAGAACTATGCAAAATATATTAAGTATTTGCAGGTATGCAATCACATTTTGTAAGAAGTCCTGTACTGCAAAGTAGGTATTACTATCTATAGTCAGCAATAGAACACGGTGCATTTACTTCCAGCATTTCAGTTTGGCTTAGGTAAATAAATGCCATAAAATATAAAGATTAGGACCATTTTGAACATTCAGAAGACAACTACACAGGGTTGGTTTGGGTTTTGTTTTTCTGTGCCTCATCACTGAATTGATGTAAGCAGGCATACAATTAACAGAACAGATTACATTGTAAGGAACTTGGAGAAAAAGTGGCAGGAAGGGGAAAATGCAAATGTGAGATAAAATAAAAAAAGAAGAGGTTATTACTAAAGTTAAGATTTCACCAAAATAGTCTGGTTTTCAACACAAATTATAGTACTGCAGTAGCCAACCTTTTGAAACTCATGTATTAAAACTTTTATGTAGTTAAGACATTTTTAAAAAATTACAAAAATTTAAAAAAAAAAATCTATTAAAAATATCCTCCTTTCTTAGAAGAAGGAACTTTCACCCAAACTTGGCAGGAATAATCCACATCTCATTGTGTCATGTAGCTGGTTGAGACAGCAATGACAGGTAATAAGCCTTTTTTCAGAAAGCTGGTGACACCATGGATCTAATTTTCTGGAATTTGTCCAGTAGTGCAGAGTTCTGCCTCCTGAACTTCACACAATGTATCTACACAAGTCCAAGTGTAAACTACTTCTGATCAGTCCCTGTTAATTTTTTGCATCAGACTTCCCACAACAATAATGGAAGCCACAAAACTGTAAAGAAAACGTCTCAAATCTACACAGCTCAACAAGAGAATGTGAATGTAGTATCCATGTAAGGCTCCTCGGCAATACTGGCATACAATTGTCTTGTAATTCTTTAATACTCTTTTGGTTGTTATTACCATGTAAGCTGGTAAGATAACTCAGATTCATGTAAATCCCACTGAGTAAACAATGTGTTCTATCTGCTTGGGAGCATTAAACTTTTTGTTTTCTCATTAATGCTTCTGACACTTCCATAGGTTTGAAACATTACTCCCATTAAAAGCTTTGTTTAGCAGGATGCAGTACAGCTACGCCTACCACCAAGATGAATCTGTAATCTATTTCAGCATTTGTATTAGCCTTGAGTCCTCAAAATCTCTAGATCTCCATTTTCAGATCAATGGCTGTGGATACTAAAAGAACCGATTATGGTAGTTTACCTGCTGCGCCTTTTGTTTTTACCTATTCTAGATTTGGGAGTAGTATTACCTGTCATAATACCCTGCAGAGTAGACAGAAGCTCACCAATGAAACACTCACTTCTGAAGGTACTTAACTGAAGACAGTCAGACTATCTTGTACAACTTGAGTTCCAGCCTACTGCTGTAGTATTCTGGTAAGTTAATGAAAGGGTAATGAAGCTGAGGGTCTAGAAGATTTTTTGATCTTTAAAATATATTCCTGTTGCTGCTGGTCCTCTGCAAGCTCTTGCACTCCACTTCTAGGGTTCGAAGAGTACAGCGATGATGATCAGCTCTTCCATTCTTAAGAAGCCATCTATCAGGAGGAAAAAACCCAAGTCCTAGGAAAGTGACCAGAGGAAAAGAAGATCTGGGCTCATACATGACTTAAGGACCTAGGGTGCGGTGTGCACTACAGAATCACAATGAACATCTGCATTATGAAAAAAAGCTTTCTTCCGTGGGAAGGGGACTTAAATTCACCTTGGAATATTTTCATTATCTTAGTAGCAGAAACAGAACCAAAAGAAGCTGTTCTCTATGTGAAACTGATTCTAGTTATGAGTTTAGAGCAGCTTCATATATTAGGTGTCCAAAGGTAATGTTAGGTATCTAACATTATCAGTGTACTTCCCTGGACTACATAACTTAAAAAACGGAACTGTGCACCTGCCACATTAGATAACCCAGCATTTTTCAATTTAATATTGACATTCTTATAAAGCTTGAAGACCATTAAATTAAGATCTTGCTGCTCTTCACCTGTAAAAGACAGAAGAAAAAAACCGCCAACAAATGGCTTTTCTTAACTACTGTCTCCTTAGTAAGATCAGCACATTAAGCTCAGCTGGAATACAAAGAGATGCAGCAGAATCTGGTCTGTGAAGATTCCAGTTTGGTGCACTTTGGCGTTCCTGGAGGACCTTAGGCTCCACTGCACAATGCAGCACTCAAAACTCAATAGGAAGATGAGTAACAGTTCTTGTCTGCAATAGGAAAATAGCGACATCAGCCAACTGGCTGATTACACTGAAACTGGGTCAAAAACAATGCTTTAAAGAAATGTTAGCCAGCATATAGGGCAGCTGGTTAAAACTGAAACAAGAATATAATCAAATCTGGGCAACACAAGGTAGTTTTATGCCTTCTTTCAGCTAGAAATCAGCTATAGGACTTACACCATTCTTTAGATCTATATTGAGAGAGCAGTCTCCTGTTTCTTCTGTAACTGTTGGGATAAAACTCTCAGTTGCATAGAAAGAGGTGTACCTTCCCCCAGTTTGTAACAGATTCCACTGATCATGTGTTGACACCTCAATTTATTAAGTAAAAGTTAAAGTGAATATATCAAATGCCATAGATACGTAACCAAGGATTCCAAACAGAATATTGTGCATTACTAAAATTAACAATTTAATGTCACATAGACAAACTGAGTTTAGGCTACATATTTGGTGTGAAGGCTAAGATACTAATCACCGTCTCTCTGTTAGGCAACAGGAAACTTCAACGCAGATAAAGATGTAACTAGCAATTAAAAAATAGCATTATAATTATATAAGCTATCTGACACTATTCTGACAATCTGTGAAAACTTAGTTTCACTTTTGAAGAATGTCACAGACAAACAATTGCAATCCCAATCTTTTGGTTTAAACTTCCCCCATATCAAACATAAAAATCAGTGCTTTCTATTCTAGTCATAAATCTTTCTGGAATAATGACAATATTAATTAGGACAGAAAGGAAGTTATATAATACACATTTTACTCATATGCTAAGTTTTAGATATCATACTTTGCTCTTCAATTGACAACTTCTTTTGTATAGAGCAAGAAAAAATCCTAGCTTCTATTGAGAGAATTTATATATGCAAGGCTGGTTAAGTTTAAACAAGACAGTCAATATAAAATTACCATTGAAAAGCAATCATAATCTTTAAAGTTGCAGCTGATTTCAAACATTCCTTTAGATAGTTTCCTAGTACAGCAATTTTTTAGAAGTATGAACACTTCAAATCTCTTCTATTTATAGGGAGGTTTGTAACAGGTTCAATTGGAGACATCAAAAACATTTTAAATAGACATCACAAGACGCATCTGTAGTTTAAAGGTCAAATTTATTAGGAGATTAAGAGATGTATTATACATGGACTATAAATACAGCACAGCTGACTTTATTTGCAGTCAGGCAGCCAATGCCAACCTATTTTGTAGACACCCTCGTTCTCTTGTTCCAAGAAAAGTTTGCACCATAAGACTTGAATTTAGGTTTTGGAACCTTCTTCTCTTCAACATCATAGCTCCAGCCTGGAGGTTACAGGGGGAATGGTGGGAGGAGACAAGAAACAAAAGAGAATTCTAAATATTCTCAGCATATAACATTGAGCAAATGCAACTTAAAACCTTTTAACTTTAATATCTTTTTCTCCACGTAGGCATCCACTAGTTTATTCCTATGTAGTGGGCAGCAGAAGTATCATAGATGTGACATAAGCCCGTTCTCCCAGTTGCTAAGACCTCTCCATACTACGTAGCCCCATTTTCTTTACTACTGCAAAAAAACTTGACAGTCATCAATGAAAAGCTCAACAGGGAACACTGACTGTCCTGCAAGTTCATGGCTACAAAACTCCAGAGAATCACAGAAACACTAAGGCTCTGTGTGTGCTGGGACAGGAAATTAAAATAAGATAAGGAAACATGGAAAAAAAGTAGCATACAGAAGATCAGTCCCAAAGGTTGGCAGAGAATGGAGACCTTGGAAAGCTAGAAAAAAAGAAGGGTGAGAGGCCGAAAGAAAGTAAGACCAAAGAAAAATCTTCAGCATTAGAAGGAGTTTAATACTTAACATTTTTGTAAGTAAAAAATCAGGGGTAAAAGAAAAGAGAATGAAGTGATAGAAGACAAGTAAATTATGTGATAGTTAAGCCAGAGAAATGCTAAAAAATGTCAAAAAGAGGAGGTGGAGACATTAGTGTTTATGTAAATCAAAATGCAAATTGGTTGCAGCTTCCAGGTGCCTGGAAAGGTGCCAGGGCAGCACTCAGTATTCCAGAGTTTGGTGTCTTTAGCTGCAACACTTCACTCAAAGTTGAGATACTTGAGTTGAAGCTAGATGTGGTTAAGTATGCAGTTTTAACTGTTACTAATAAGATGATACTTTTCTTCCTTAGTTTTAAAATAAAAACTTGTAGAGTTCTTAAAAGTTTTAACATATATATGAATTTTTACATTTATGTCCACAGAAAACACTCAAGATACACCTACATGTCAAAACATGATTTGTAACATACACAAGTTGTCTTGTCACCATGCCTCAATTTTGTGTATTCAAAAATGTCACACAAACATTTTCTTCATGTTTATTAGGCTGGATCAACATTCATTTCCAAGTTAACTATTCTTTGCAAGAAATACTGGAATAGAGGTTTTAAAAACATGCTCTTTCCATCTGAGCGAGCACTGGCTTTTGCCTTCTGTTCCAATTAAAAATATAAGCTTGAGTAAACAGCCAGAACTAGATCCAGAGACAGACATTGGTATTGCAACATTTAGCATTGTAACACCTAACTTTGAGACACTGGCTTCTGGAATGGATCTGTAGCCCCAAGTTATTGCTTCATCTTTTTACAGACTAGATCGAAAGGAGCTGAGTGCCTCCAAAAGAGATTCACAACAGCCAGCACAATGACTTGGGCTGCTATAGCTGTCCAAAATCCACAATGTTAGTTACGTCTAACTTTGGATTGCAAAAGGCTACAGTATGTGATAAGGTTTTACACTCTGGAACAGTCTCTTTGAGTTAGGCACCTTCAGTTGTTCATGACAGAGAGCAGAGGTCACTTTTATAAAAATACCACAACAGTGGGGGAGGTTGTTCTTGCCCAGAACCCTGGCATACAAGCCAAGTAGATGAAAAGCAGATTTAATTGTCTCTGGAAGTACACCCTCACTATCTGACTAAAGGTTATTGTGGAGTAGAAAAACTCTACATACTTGTTACTAAAGCTGTATGTTTTTAAAGAACGACCTTGGTGACAGGACAAAAAAGGATTTAGGCCGACAGGCTATAGTTTTAATTTCATTCAGTTAAAAGGGGTTCCTCCTTGCCTTGTCTTCAGACTATCGTCAGCTAACATATTTTGGACAGAGATCTCTCCCATTACTGTATTCAGTGCTGTTACTCCTACATTAAAAAAAACATCAGATGGAGCAGGCATAAAAAGATAGTTTGCCTCACATTCCTGAAGTTCTTAGGTGAGAAAGAACTCTTAGGTTTCCCAATCATATCAAAATACCTGAAATACCTAGGATTTGCAGAAATTGAACTTGAGGTTCTTAAGGAATTTTGTAACGGAAAACTTGGGTGGTTCATACAGGAAGGACAGAGGTAAATATTTGTGTTCTTAGATTTAGACATGTTTCAATAGCACATCAGTTTAGAACCTAAGTTCTACTGTAAATGTGTGCCTGTTTCTCATTTTTTTCCAAAAGCAGAACTAAATACTGTGATTTTTATTTCCAGCTACATCTGATACTGCAGCTATTACTATAGAAAATACTATGCACATATCATATGCATAAAACTAAGCCACCTTATATAAAAATGGAATAATAATTTAGGCAAGCCAGTATCTGCAGAAAGGTTTGGTGCATCTCGACTATGGTACAAGTAAGGGTGCTAGCTAAGTGAATATTGAACTAATGATATTAACACTTAGTTTAGTTGGCAGAATTTCTCTGCAGTTTTCCTGTGCAATGGAGATTCATTACTAATCCAGTGAAGGCATAAATTTTCTACACTGAACAAATAAAGTATTTTACCTGAATCTGCATTTCAAAAGGACAAAATATGTCATATCTTTGGACATGTTATAAGTAGCTCATTAACATAGTGATACATAGGCCAGGATTCTTTTTTTTTTCTTATAGTCTGAATTTCCCAATAAGTGGAAATAGTGTGAACAATACTAAACACAAAGAAGCATAAGTAAAGCAACAGCAGATTCTCCAAAATTTATTTCTTCACAAAAGATTACAAAATACTATTGGAATTGCACAGTGACTGGTATATCCAATACAAACATGATGATCCTACTAATTTCTTAGTGAATACAATTTAATTTTCAGTAAAATTAAGACTATTAAGTTTAAAAAAATCCATTTAAAGAGGAACAGAGGAATTCAATACTAGCTTTTATCGTTAAAAAGTGCAAATAAATTGCACATTAAATGATTTAGATTCTTAATTGTAGAAGCTAATGGACTTACCCTGTTTGGGTGTACAGCTTAAGCCTTCTAACAACTTTGCACGATTTGGCCTGACCAAAAAACTTCACTACCTGTCTACCCCAGACTAAATATAGTTGAAAGCTGTAGACCACAGGTAAGAAGACTTCTGGACAAGTTTGCACTCCATGTGCATTATTCCTGCCTTTAACTCAGTGCAATTAATCTCCCTCACATCCATAAGCACTAAGCATCAAGCCTAGCTCTTTAAGGAAAACTGAACTGATTTAAAAAAAAAAAAATTGCAGTGAAAAATTCATACCAACACATAGAATGACTGCTGAATATTCAAAAGGCTGAGATTATGCGTACGTAATTCTGTCAGAAAATGCAAGTCTGAATAACCAAGTAAGTTTACAGATACAGTCCTTCTGCTACACTATTAGTACTAAAATTATTTAAGTAATGATACTGGCTTTACTCTCCTTCTCAAATATGATCATCAAGTGTAAATGTTTAGACTTTAGTACTGTACTTTGTAAGTAACATGTAACTTCCTCGATCTACAACTTCCTCAAGGGGAGCAGTTGAGGGGGAGCTGCTGATCTCCTCTCGACTGGTGACCCGTGACAAGAGACAAGGAAATAGAATGAAGCTGTGTCAGGGGAAGTTCAGACTGGACATTAGAAAAGCTTCTTCACCAAGAGGGTGGTCAGTCACTGGAACAGGCTCCTCAGGGAAGTCGTCATGGCAACAGGCCTATCAAGAGTTCAAGAAGCATCTAGAACACACTCTTAGTCATATGGTTTAGTTTTAGGTAGCCCTGCGATGAGCAGGGAGTTGGACTTGATGATCCTTATGCTCCCTTCCAACATGAGATACTCTGATTCAATGATAAATCCATTCTGCAACATGGCCAAAACTAAAGTCCAACATAATTACTTGGTAGTCACTTAATTTTAGTTTTTCTGATTATCAAACACTTACAAGGGTTCTGACAGTCTTTCCTTAACTAGAATTCAGATGCTCATGTCAAGCCTTCATGCAAAAATTTAACTGCCATATAGCTGGGACCTGCAGCTTGGGATAGTTTTGAAGTATTAATATTGATTTTCCTCCGAGAGTTAAGCAAGGCTCAGTTCTTATTCAAAACACAGATACTTGCTTTATTTTTGCAATAGTAATGCTAACAGGCTGGAACACTTATCCAGGAAGTGAAAGGCCTAGATTCATGCCTTCAGTGCCCTTGGAAACATTCGGCCCCATTTTCCTCCTCCTCAAGCAGAGCACTAATGGTCTGCAGATTTTGCGGAATAGAGGGAAGATACTTTATCCTGTACTTTTTCTGTTGTTAATACTTCGAAATCAAGATTGCCTATAGAAAGTTGAATCACTCACACCCAACCTGTACAATACATAACGTACCATTTTTTTCAGCAAAGGCAATGGCATCTTCTTTAGTAGAGAAAGTAAGAACCATGTTGGATAAAGGATCAGCGCTGTAAGAAAATCACATGACAAATTTTAAGCACATTTGAAATAAAAAATAACTGTATCTGTATCTCAAATGCTAGTCAAACGCTGTATGTACGCCACCTCACAAGGCATTCAAAATCTCTTTAATTATTTCTGGGATTAACCTTTTTTTCTGTAGGGTATTGTTTCATCCTTTCAGTCTGTTAACCTCCCCTCCTAACTCCTTGCAGAAATTATTGTGTTAAGTTTTTTGTTAGACAAATATATCTAACCACCTGCTGAGGTTATAATATCTGCTCTGCAACAATCTTTTTCTTTTTAAAGCTTTGTAGTGCCTCTCTTTTTGGAAGGTCAGGAGGCTTAAGGTAGTTTTGAACATTTCAAGGAGACCTGGAGTCTGTAGAGCAGCTAGGAGAAAAATAATGTTATACAGAAAAGAGCAGAATATCAAAAGTGAGCAGAACAGGAATCAATAAGAGACTGAAAAGTACATTACAGAAACTCAGGAGTTCAGCTTGGCTGAGGTCACATGACCTCCACAAATTATTCCAGTGCAGCACACTGACCGCAGGCCACCACTGAACAGAAAGTTCAAAACCACAAACTGCTAGCTAACTAACTACACAGTGGTTAGTTTTAAATGATCAGCTATTCCTCACCTGCATTTCTGAAAGAAATCAAACAGCAAAAACCTTTCTGAAACAAACTGAAAACTCAGTTTAAAAAATACACTGCATTTGTTGTTACAAAAGCTCAATTTACGAACAGTGACAAGTGATGAAAAAAATAGGTTCTAAAAATTAACCTACAAAACTTCTAGAAAATAAGATACTGGTTGTAGCAGCACAATGATTAGATAATGCTTCCCTGAAACAACACTGCACATGAGCCTGGAAGACAACTGGGAAGACAAAACCAAACTGCAACAGATTACTGAAGGAGCTGCCTCTCAACTGTTCTCTCTCTGAAGCTAGAAGGTAAATGAAGAGAAAAAGCAACCAAAGCTACACTGAACTCTCTACAATACAGGACAAAGCCTGTGACTGGAGGAGGGGGAGGGAAAAAGGGGGAATCTAGCTTCCAGCAAAGACAACAATGTAATTTTATCTGATGTACACATGGGAAAATGGAGTTCACTATATATCCAATATATTCCCCAAGAAAAAAAAAACAAAACACAACAAACACAAACAGCAAAAAAACAAAACCAAAAAAACCCCAACAACAACAAAAAAACAGCATACAGGCAGAAATTACACTTTCACAAGCCATTAAGATGGGTTCTCTTGAAGACATTTAAAGATTTCTCTTACAGAGCAGTAAGGAGAATTAGGAACTAAGAAATAGTCCATGACATGAACAGTGGAGAATCAAGTGACCCAAACTGCAATATCGTGACAACTTTTGCTTTTTGTCCTTCTCTTCCACAGCTGGGGTTGTAAAACTCTTCTCAACACTACTAAGTGGAAACAAAGAAGTTTAAGTCTTATGTGTAGTGAGGGACCACTGCCTGTTCAGTACTGCAAGTCTGGTGAAAACCTTACAGGACAGAGGTAGTTTGAATATGAGGATTGTGCAGAAATTATTTGTTCTGTTTTCATATGGGATCATCTTTCATTCAACCTAAATACAGATTTTTGATTTCTTCCCATAAATGAGCTATCCACGTGTTTAAGTTTGGATAATCTGTAAGCAAACTGGAGTTCTGGATGGCCAGCATCACATCCTGATAGCGTCAGCAACAGCAGTGCTGCAGGATGTGCAATGACTGCCCTAAACTGTCTTATCAGTCACAGAGATTCCAAGTTTCGTTCTCTTATGACATCTTGTACAATTGAAACCATGTATTTCCCATGTTCCTTCATTTACAGCTTTATATTAAAAGATGTACTCAAGAACTATCCATAGGCATTCCCGTAATGAAACTGCCTAATTAAAAAAAAAAAAATCCATGAGTCCATTTTATTTTGATCTAATGCTGGATTATTTCCACAGAAACCTATATCCAAGAAACAACAAATGCAACAAAAAAAGCAAATGAGACTGTAAAACGATACAAGTATAGCAAAGACCTACAGGTAAGCAAGTACATTGAGTTCAGAGGAAAAGGGATCTAATCTCCAGACTCTAAAGGGCTCTAAATCACTAATCCCATTACATTATTCAAGAGTGAATGGGAAAACTTCTAAGAATTGTTCTTTGCAGAAATTAAATCTGAAGAGAAGAAACTCTTCTTAGGTATTTCTCAGTGTTCAATGGTAATTTGAAATTACCAGAATGACCACTAATAGTTTTTGCAAAAATCCCTTAAAAATGAACAGATACAAACTAGTTTAAAAAGCTCTTAACCTAGCTGTGTCAATTCTCAACACAGCACTTGCTTTTGACCTACCTGGAGTTTGCTTACACAGGAAATATTTCTTTCCCTACTCCAAAATAAAACCACATGCAGAGATGGATTAGTTCAAAACAGTCATTCCTTTTTTAAATTCCCACAGTAAGATCACTCCAGGACAATTTAACATACAGGTAAGCCCTTAATACCAGGGCTCATTTTTCTAGGTCATTTATTTAGCACAAATGGTTATAACTGTTAGAAAGGTTAAAAGCATTTGTTTTGGCTGAGATGATGCAAAATCCCACACATAAAATAATTTGTCTGGGGAGGTTAAAGACAGCTGAAAAGCAAAAGGAGATCAGAAGAAAAGTTAAAATTCAAACTGAACCAAAGCAGATTTTAGTAGCACCTGCTAAAATGTTACATCTGTGCAGTGGTGTAAACACCACCATACTTCAGTGGCTAGACACTTAGGGGGCACACAAGTCGGGAGGGAAAGGTGTATTGCTGGTCAACAGTCTATTACTTCATTAATTTAGGCCCCATGAAACAACAACCTGGTCATTACTTGTTAAATGTAGCCATCTTCAGCAGGTGAGTCACCCAAGGCATACATGTATTAAATCACTGAACTCTTATCCTCTGAAACAACAATTTAAATACGCTTAAGATGAAATGGTGAAAAACCCCCAAGACATGCTTGAAATGAGGTCATTGTTACATAAACGCTTATAGTTTTAGAACAGCTATTTTAACAGACTGTTTAAATACAATTAGTAAGTTAATTCATATTCAGTATTTTTTCACGTCTAATGACAGTTGAGCTTGGCTTCCCTAGTACTTTGCAATACTGATACAACTGAGATGTTCCAGGTTGTGAGTCTTCTCAGTTTTTTACATAACCAACATAACAGGAAGACTTGATTTCAGCATTATTCTGAATATTTCTGGATACATTTATTTTATAAATATGTTTAAAAAGTAAAAAAAAAATATATTAAAAAAAACGTTCTGTGACTGGACTTAGAATGTATCAAAAAATGTCCTCAAATTATTTAATAATTAAAGTTTTAAGGTTTTTTTTCATGTAATTTTGTATTCTTTCATTGTAAGCACTAATATGATTGCAGACAGAAATTTTCAATACATGTTGTATCCTTTCTGAAGTTTAAACAATATTCTCTAGTGGCTATTTTTGTTTATGTAGAATAATTAACTTTTCTGAATATGCCTCAAACCAAACAGCTTCAAATCAAAACCACAACACTGTCAGAAGAATTACTAGTGTAGCCCTCACAGTTTACAGGAATTCTAAGTACACTGTAAAATGTAGGTAGTACCTTTATATAAGGAAAAAAGAATTAAAAATTAGCTGCATCCAAATTGTACTTATGGCTCCAAATTATAGCATTTTTAGCTAAGATTAGTAGTTTTCTGAGTTCTGGCATATTTAAGAGTTTTTACTGCTAATATTAGCAACACTGAAACAAGCAGTGTAATATTTTAAATATGTTTGGTTTGGTTTTTTTTAAATTAGGTATGGCTCCATTTCAGATCTTCAGGATATTTATAAAATTATGTAAAAAAAAAATAATCCAGATTTTATGTTTAACCAAATTTAAAAGACCCAACTGACAGCTGAGGAGGATTTACTGCTTCAGCTAACAAATAATCTTCTTTCCCTGATGCTGCCATACAGTAACATCACTGCAAATGTAATTGTTCACATTTCTTGTTGTTAACACTTTTTTCAAACTCTTCCAGATGATGCTGGGAGCTAAAATCTTTTAAACATAACAGATCATTAATCACATGACTAAATAACCCAAGCACTTGCCGTAAGAACTGTTAAAACACAAGTAGATTTACAGGTAGGAAGGATAGTTCAAACTTAACATTTATATGAACCGTAAGAGCCAAATATAGAAGAAAAATATTTCCCATTCAGTAACTACTCACGTAGATGCCCAGCCCATTAAAGGGTTCTCCCAGCGCTCTCTGTTATCAAATTCCATCTTCCATTTCTTTGTATTGTTAACTCCTGCCTGCATTGCATTACGCGCTGGAACAAAAATGTGAACTTTTCTGGTTTTGATGTGCTCATCTGGAACACCAGTTAAAGCAGTGATATCCTATGAAAAACACAAGGGAACTTGTTAAAAAAGGGTTCATGTAAAAGGCTTGTAAAATAACACTGCTTACGCTTTTTACATAATTTCATGCTTAATTTTTTACATAATTTCATGCTTAATTTTTAAAGTTCCAAATAAAGAAAAAAAATTTCAAACAAGTATGTTACGAGTCCAGTTGTAAAAAAAGTGAAGCTGATAGATGCTGGGGCTGCTATCACCCTACTTCCCCTGGCTGAATTAAAATTTTGCATGGATCAGCTACCTGAACATACTCATTTCCCTGCTACGGAACTGCTAGTGTCAGAGAAGGGACAGGACATTCCCTCCCATCCTCTGACCACAACTGCGAAGTCAGGACTGCTCCAACTGGCACCAGTTAAAGTAAATGTGGAGATGTGTAAACTCTTCTTTCACCCTTAAAGAAAATACTGGAGCACAGACTGAAATGACAAATCCTGGAATTTTACATTAACATTAGGAGCCTGAATTTCATAGGAGCAGGGCTATTTACCAAATTCCTAGCTAGCCTACTACGTGCCACAGCGTAAGCTCTTTCACTCAGACAGAAGTCTGTATGTTATTAAGAGGCACCGACATCCACACTGACCCCAGAAGCTATGCTTAGCATGAAGGAAGAAGAGGCAGGAGGTTCTCTTCTGCACAATATTCTGTTGACTGAGACTGCAGAGCAGGTACTAGAATCCAGCTCTCTTAATTCTCTAACCATTAGTTATTCTATAAAATTGACTCCCTTTTGTTTCAAGCTACGAGTATCAGCTTTTTACAGTCAGTTCTTCTCTTGATATTCACGATTAAGAGAGGAACATTGATACTGGTAACATTCATCAGCATTTTTGTGAAGGACAAAAGGATTCAAGGGATTCCAACCTTCAAAGACACAAAAGGGCTCGTAACATTGCACACAGTCAGTAGTAGGATGCCCTCCTCTATTAAGGCTTGGCTTGTGACTCAACAAATAAACTTAACAAAGATTAAAATTGAAGGATCACAAAACCAGCATAAAATATTAACTGACTTTAACAAAGAATAAGATAGGGAAAAACTTCACAAGAACTGCTGTGAAAAATTACCCTCAGCAGCATCTGGTATAATCAAAGTGAACTTTCTTGCTAAAAACTAAACAGTAATTACATAAAATTAACCTGTCATTTCACCCTAGTAGAGTAAAGAGTGAAATCAAACATCAAATCCATCTCTAAGAATGCTAAACTGCTCCTGTTCCTTACATACTTAAAAGGCCAGTGGGAGCAACTCGGTCTCCTTTCTTGCCCTTCACTTCCCTTCTCCCTCCAGGAACAAATAGTAAACTGGCAAAAGTCAAAAAAAGTGCAGCAAAACGTTGGACATACTGAACTCGTCTCACCAGGACTGCCATGACTTGAATTAAAAGCCAAACAAGTTTAAATAAAACACTGTCACTTTTAAATGTCTGCAGCTACTAACTTTCTGGGATTTTGTTTTGTGGCAAACTTGAAAGCTCTTGGTGCTGTCACCAGATCATCCTTTGAAATGAGGCAAGTGTCATTTTTTTGTTTTACTTCAGAAAACAGATTTTGGGAGATAGTCTCTCTAAACTACAAAACAGAGCAAGTTTAAAGCATGTGACTTGTATTTGCAATTAGAACAGCAGGAGAAACAAACAAGCATGCACATTTAATTTTTCAATGTCTGACATTTCTACAAAGACTACCAAAAGAAAGCGTCAAAATATCTTAACAATTCCATTATAAATGCTTTCATTAGGACCGAGTAATGTTTATTTTTAATGAGTCTAGCAGTGATACGAAAGAGAAACATGAATAGTCACTGCAATGTTGCAACATGTATGTAAAATATCTCCTGACAGACTGGCATTTCTGACTGCTGAAGCTTAAACCACAGTTTTGGAAGGAAATAGCTTAAAGTTTTCTTATTTGAATTGGCAAAGTGCTTTCTTTAACAAAAAAGGGGGTTTTACCTGCAGTAAAGTTTGGCAGGGGTTCAATGTTTCAGCTTGCCTGTTTATAGGAACAGGCTACTATACTAGCCTTTATTTCTGTATTAAACAAGCATGCATATCTAGAAAACATACGAATATTCACAAAAATTTTGTTTTTTCCCCCCTCTATCTGCTACAGGCAAAAATTCTAGGTTTGTTATCGAATACCTCCAAATGTGCAAGTTTCAAAGTAGCTCAGAATAATGGTATTCTTAACTACTATTATTCTCAGCAATTCATGCTTCAGATTTAGAGGGTTTTGAATTCTTCCAGAATTATCTGGAATTATTAAAATAAGATACTACATGAAATAACATTACCGACATATATAATTTCCTCTTTTGAAGCCTCCACACCAGAGAACCATAAAAATACTACATATTAGTGTACACAGAACACAATCTAAAGAGAGCATTAAAAAGCAGCAAATGCTGTATTTATGAGGCAACCATAGAAAAGAAATGCCTAGACTTGTTCATCTGAATGAAAATAAAACCAAAACCCCAGACAAACCGTAAGTTCCTTCAAGCCATGGTTTTTTGGGCACTCAGTTGGCTCCAAATCAAAGTTATTTCACTAATAGTACAGGATTCATCCCATTAAAAAAATCTTTTCAAGTTGAAAACTAAAATATCTACATGGTGTTGCTAGCTCTTCACACTTTGATTCATTATAGCTAAAGTTTCCATGCCTTCTGGGAATCTAGCAATCGTTTATTGATATCTTCCCTGTTTTAAAGCTGGCAATTGAACAGACAGTTGTTAGGACAATGAGTTTCTGGTTTCTGAAACCCAAGTTGTCCTGACATAAAATCACTGGTTATGCTTGCTGTAGACATGTAAGGTACTGTAGCATAGCTGAGCTGTTGCCAAAGATATGGAATAAAAAGGCTTGGCATCTATCACATACTTGACACCTAAAGAGCACAGAAGCTCTAAAATTCCTATTCCCTGTAGGCGCACTCTTAGTCTAGACAAACTGATTTCTCACACTTTTAAAATGCATTACAACACTCTATTGTGATCATTTCATCCACACAGCTCCAGCAAGTGACAGAAGAACCTGTCCTTTAAGCGACATTTCAATGGGCTAAAGCTCCCACTCCAAGATGCCATTAAAACAATATAATACTTGAAAAGAACTATGCTGCACTGGGTTGAACTCTTTACTGTGTCTTCAGTGCTTTGTTCTGAGTTCAAGTTCTCATTGAAACTACCTGTGAACCAACTTTCCAAAACAAAGATTTTTTGACAGCTGGTTTCACATTACTATCTCTTTTTTTTTTTTTCTTTTCCCTAAAGTGTTCCTTACTGAATTTTGCCACATTAGCATATTAAAATATTAGTGAGGTGTTCAGCATTCAAAATTCTAAATAATAAGGTGACAATATAAAAGACCTAAGATTTGAACTGTACAGGTTCGCTTTACTAGAAATTAACAATCCTGCTTCACATTTTAAGGCAGGCTATCATCTAAAAGGTGCATTCTGACATTATATTTTTCTTAATATACATAGTGTGTTGTTTCTTTTAATAGCAACCTCTGAATTTCTTTGTAATTCAAAAAAACCCAAAATACTCATTTTGAAACATTTTGGCTCTTCCTGGAATAAGCTCAGAGGGATGAAACACTTTTTTTAAACTGCAGAAATCACATCAAATTGCTTACAAATGAAGATAAGGGGTTTTCTTTATTATAACTTACACTGCTATCTATGAATGCTTGCCACGGTGGAAAGTAAAGCTGTTCTAGGAAGAGCAATAAGAAATTATAAACGTGCTATACAGCAGTGAGAAAAACTGGTTCACGGAGGCAGTGTCAATGAAAGCAATATTCAGCATGAAGATGACTTTTAAAGGAAATGAGAATTTCCTTCTTTTAAGTACTCTACCAATAGCACACATTCCAAAGGGGACAATAAACGGAATTCTATCATTCAAGGGAAAAAAGACCAATGATTGAAAGAATCTCTGAAAACAAATGTTTTTGAACAAATGGGTCAGGTGTGCATAAAGGTGTCGTGTTTCTCCTAGGACATTTCTTTCCACTGTAGACAAAACCTGTACATAACCACTACCAACTATCTACTGTTTAGCATCCCCCTCCCTCTTTTTTTTTTTTGATAAAGGAAACAGGGAACAAGCAATGGGAAGTTGATGTCAAAACACAGAAAAACCTCCCAGCAAGCTTCCAGCAACCACCCAGGATTTAGAGTCTTGCTAGCTGCTCTCTTTTCAATACCAGAATTTCACACATTTCAATGACCATTATGACTTCAAAGAATCAAATTTTCATCATTGTCCGTCATCTGCCGGTTGATTTGTATAAAGGAGTTCTTCTGCATGCATTCCAGACAAAGGACTCCTTACTTTCGTGGCTATATATCAAGTTTAAAAGTTCTGTTTGTGACAGTTGTGTCTGTGGTAAATTAGGGTAACACTGAAGGAGTGCAGCTGCCCTGCAGGAACCTCCTTTCTGGCATCATTTCACTTAAATAAAAACTGAATAATTAGCTTCTGCCTTTATTAAACCGCAAAAATGCCACTGGCCTTAGTAATTACTTCCGGTTGCCCCACCTACTTAACCTCAATAGTTTACACTTGTTAGAAAGGAGGAGAAGTTTTCTGGAGCTTACAACAGCTTGCTCTCTTCCCCACCCCCAACATGTTTTACAAGACTAAGTGCATAAAGTTTCACTATAAATTAATGTTGCAATACACTTTCTTTAGTAGCTGTTATATCAAAGCACAGAACATCTTGCATAATACCCACAAAATAGCTGCCGTGAAAGGGACTTTTTATGCAGTGTGCTCAGCTGCTTAGGCTGCAAGTCAGGATGAGAACATTTATGTCTCTACACTTCAATACGGTGTTTTTGAAACAAATGCAAGAGAACAGAATCTACTATGCAAATTGTCAGTGGAAAAATGGAGCAAAATGAACTAAATGCGGTCAGACAACATTTCTCTAACAGCTACAGACATAACAAGGGGAAAAAAGCATATCTGCCCTTAGGAAACTCTGTATTACACAGAACAGAGTTTTCTTTCAGGTTTCACAATCATTTTGCATTATCACAGTAATTTGTGAACAACATGGTGTTACCCGTAACATGCTCTCCCACCTAACCATCCTGCAGAACGATTAATAAAGATGTGAGAAAAGCACTGAAAGAACCCTATTTTAAGGAGACAGGATTCAACGATAATAATGACTGCATGATAGCTTCTACTTAAGAGTATCTCCTTCCATAGGCAGTTTTGCAGAAATCACTGAAGAGAAACTGGAAATGAAGAAAACGATATGCTGAAAAATGGGTCTAACAGAAGGAGATACTGTCACAATACTGGAATCCACATAAGTCTATTACAATACTTTTTAGATTACTCACTGTCATTATGTAAAGGTGTTCTCAGAGTCCTAAACAGTCCAACATCCGCCAGCGCTGCTAGCTTCAGCAAAATCTATTCATCAGTTTGTGTTTCACAGCTGAGGAGATACTACTTTAACAGCCATGATAGCTAAACATTTGCTGTTGTCGCAAAGCCTCCTTGAGAACTTCCCTGTCATCCCACTGCACAAAGGCTCACTCCACTTTCCCAACAATATTGTGCATGCCCAATACTATTCCATGCTGATTGCATGACATACTACAAACACAATGGCATAACACATCCCACAAGCACATTAAACTAACATCACCTGGATTTGTTCAGAGAGAACGTGATAGAACAGTAAACAGGAATAACTGACTGGATTTCTAAAAATCCCAGGTGCTCTCTACAAATTGGAACATGACTTCACACTAGTAAGTAGAAAACTTCCTGCTTACTAACTCTTCTTTCTCATCTTAAAACAGTTTCATTATAGTCTGCATTACATTCCCATATTTCATATCCATATTCGTCTTCTGCAAAAGAAAGACTGTATTTATAAAAGCAATTAATGGTAAAAGTTATGGCAAAAGTTGCTGATCTGTGCTTTTGTTATTTTAAACCACAATACTAAAAATAAAACAAAAAATCTCAGATTTCGCACCTCAGTGCTCTGCCAAGCCTCAAAACGGAGAGGTGTTTTTCTTGACAAACATGTGACAAATACCAATCATTCAGCTTGCATTCTTCATGGACAGGTAAACAACATTTTAGAAATTTAAAAATGAAACAGTCAAAACACTTAAGTCCCACTTTCAGCACAGATAGATATTTCATGCTTAGTATACTTTTTCTGCCAAGGAATAATCAAAGAGCAAGACAAAATGATTATTTGATTATTAATCATGTACGGGTTTTTTCCTGTAACAGTATGTCTTAGTTTTGTAAATGTTGTCTGGGTAAATACTATGAAATTAAAGAGAAGAGGAACCAAATATCTGGGTCTACACTTCAGAGCTTCTCCATATGACCGAAAGTAAGAAATATTAAGAATATTAAATGGAGAAAAGTAGGTGCAGTCAAGGGAGAGCAATAGATTTCATACAAACAGATTGACATTGCTAGTAGTAGTCATCAGAGACTTAAGTGTGGTCATGACATTCTTCAAATTAAGGAGATTATACACAGTGGGCTTATCTTGAACAAGGTGGGGGAAAATAAGTCTTAATTACTTACAGCAGATATTGTAGAATACTTTTTCTTGTAACACAGCAAGATTTAGAGGGAATGTGTTTTCTAGAACCCATTCAAAGTGTATGTAAGCAAACCTTTTGCTTACACACAAGTGTCTGAGATTTTTTTACTACCCGTAAGGCAGTTTTCTACAGTGCACAACTTTCAAGCATTCTCCAAGAACTTCACAATCTTCAGATTAAAAAATGTGCAAAAAAAAAAAATCAATTAAATTAAGAGTAAGACTACAGCAGAGTTTTTAGACCTTAAACTATCAAATAAAAGGAGAGGCAGTTTTAGTTTTTCTACATTTAGAAAGGAGATAACTGGTTGAATATAGCTGATATAATTGAAGTAATCTGATTCCTCTTAGAATAATTTAGTTATGACAACACTCTGCTCCTTTACTACCATAAGCAACTGTTCTTAAATAAACTATTTCTCAGTTGGAAAACAAGCAGGCAGGAAGGAGCTTTAAAGGAAAGAAGACAAAGTACTAGCAGCTAGAGCCCACCAGACAGCATTGTACTGATTCCCCCGATTAGTTCATATTTGTATACACTATTACATAAATAGTATATTGTAGCTCACCTCCAGTTCAGTGACGGTATGTTCTTTCAAACAAAATTTATTCAGATTGTACTTCTGATTATTTATGCTATACTCCTAACATAAGTCACAATAAGCAAACTGGCTCGCAAAGCTAAACATAGTATTTCAAGAACATCTAGGTGAATTATTCACTAAAGGTGACTCTTGAGCTTACAGTTACAAAATGTAGTTTTGCTGACGCAAAGCCTCAGCCTGCAGCTCAGCACGGGGTCTTCCATATCTTAAGCGAGAGCCAAAATTCAGGCTACTCTTGAACATTGGGAATAATTTTCTGTATTTTTTTTGTGTGTTTCTAATGCCACTTCAGTAAAGTCCTTATTTTTAACATTCACTAAAAGTTACCTATCTTTACAAAATAAATGATAAGCATACAACTTAAGTGATTTTTGTAAAGTTACTGTTTTTCAGGAATTCTGTCAGAAACAAGAAAATTAACAGTACTCATCTGCTTTATGCCTATTTGAAAACCTTACAAAGCTTCCTTTAAAGTACTCACTAAGAAATTTTGCAAGTAAGGCCCAGGTGGAATTCCCAAATACCAGCACCATTTGTTTCACCGTCTTCAGTTTTTGTAAGGAAGGGGTCTAATCTGTGTTAAATGTGTGGCTGGGGTGCCTTTTCTCAGTTTTGTGGAAAGGTCCCTTACCAGTTCAAGCTGCGAAGACCCAAGGAAGCATGATGTTCACAGCCCAGCAGCGAGCTGGGACAGTACTCACACAGCAGCAGTGTAATTAGTGCAGTGAAGCAGGAACACCTTGGCCAATTCATACTGTAATCTGGAAAGCAAATATCCTAAGGTCTGAGCTGCTGAGTTCAAATTTGGACGTAAAGTGCAGTCTTAAGATTTGAGAACTCTAGTAGTTTCCTATCATGAAACCATCAGAGACATTATCACTACATAATATGAAACATCCATTGTGAATTCAGTTTTAACTAGTCAAAAATCTCCCTGGGCTGGTAGCTACAGCAAAGAATACTATTTTTTGTTTTGTTTTTAAATTTCATTATTGTGCATTCTGGTGTTCTTTGCATTTCACCTCCCACCTCTTAATTCCCTATGTAATTATAACTGTGGAACATAATTTAATGGTTACAATTTAACAAACTGTTTAGGGTCTGGTTTATTTAAAAAAGACAATTCATCAAAGATGGGGGTGGATAAAAGGCAAAAAGTAGTGTTTCAAAGTTTTAACCTGACAATAATGTCACACTAGTGCATGGTCTGCTACTACAAACAATACCGAGAAACCCTGAGTTCATGTAAACGGATGCCTGCCTTCATGGTGATCTATGTTCTCTAGTCTTTACACCTCCTCTAAAAAGAAAGTGATTTCTGTAACAGATCTTTGCCACATAGTAACAAGTGGTATACAACACGGGAGAAAACCAGGAGCAAATCCCCAATCAAGAAACGGAAATTTAAAGCAAAATTGCTATTGGTGCATGCTTTTTTAGAAGAAAAGTTTCCTTTAAGAAATTACAAGCCAGACAGACAGTAAGCTGTCCTTTACTCTAATGAAAGATGTAATGCTTCTGTGTAATATGCATGGCCTTTAAAAGTTGAAAGCAAGTGCTGAATAGTGTACATAACTTCCATACACAGCAGGTAGTGAACCAAGAAAGAACTGACACAGTTACCCACGTTAAAGAGATAACGTATGCAGTGCTAGCATACTGAAGGTCTGTGCATGAGGGATGTTGCAGTTATTAACAGCTTAAATGTTCACGCTATTTTGTTAATTAGTGCATACAGCTTTTAAGCCTTAAAATGTGTTTTAGAAGGTTCTTTTCTAACAGTAACACAGTCATTATTCCCCAATGGATACAGGAATTGATGGGGTTTCAACTGTTTCAACATCATCAATAAAATACACAGCTTAACACCACTAGACAAAAACAGTTCCTTTAAATTCATCCATATGGTTGGTTAAAATAGAAGCTTTCTACAATCTTTTTCTAAAAAGCTGAAGCATAACTAGAATGTATTAGTGTTATTTCACAACCTGTTTTCAGTTCATTCTGCCTAGTAGTCTGTCCCTGTAATTTCTGCTTTGGCCTTTATATGCTTGGCCTTGAAGGTTATTTACACGACAGAAATCATGGTATTACACTTCCTGATAAAGTAGAGAGAAATCTGTCACCAATTAAATTCAGTGATTAGTTTTTCAGACTGAATTCAAATTTACATGTAGTGTATCTACATCTTTCCTTTCAGTTTTCTATTACTGTGAGGAAAAATAAATAAAATCAAAGGATGCTACAATGTACAATTGTGTTTACTAAACAATGATAAAGTAAGACACTGTACTGGAAACAGACACTATGGAAGAAGATAACAAACTTCTGACTTAAAGAACCAGAATTAGTTGACTCAAGAAGGCTTTCAAATGGAGTGGAGATGGCAATAAAAAATGGAAAAATAGTTATTTATTTTTATACAGGAATATATGTGTACATCTATAAAATCAATCTGTAAGGAAAAACTATCCACTTTTCACATGTTTGTAATTGGAAATAATCATGATAGCCTTAACTTTTTTAAAACATTTGCAAAATAATTGTAACATCTTTAAAGAAATACTGTATTTGGTATGTCTTATCAGCATTTTGTAGAAATTCCTTATAGCTCAGCTTCTGCCCACTTGTTAACCCAGCTTTCAGGCTAACAAGTAATAGGATAAAATTTACTTCACCATCAAGCTGAGATGTTCTTTTGCACTACTTGTAAGCCACAACACATAAAAAGACTGAGCAATTTCCCTACAGTGCATGCTTCACAACACAAGAACTAAACTGCATACTAGAACTCAGGACCTCAACATCAGATGCTGCCTCCATGGCCCATGTCCCCACTTAATGCAGGTTAATGTTCCTAATCTGAGAAAGCAGCCATAAAAGCAGTTCAAAGATAGCTCATAAACAAGCCATCACAAACTGGAAGTGCATCTGGTTCCATTTCATCATTCATTTTCTGAGTAGAAAGACATAGTACTGCAGAAGAGCCTAGCTCTCTTGCAGTATGACTAAGATGTTCAACGATTCCCACAGGATTATGAGGATTTCTAGACAAGGAAAGTTTTTCCCTTCTGACTTGATAAAATTATTCAGCTAGAACTTCAGAACTAGAAACAGCTTTCAAGTCTGTACATAGAACTCTGTTAGTTAGGCTAGGATTTGTGTCTTAAATCTACAACTTAGATATGCTACAGAAGTTCAGAAAGACACATTGATTGAACTGCAAGCCCTCTACAATTAATTGTACATTCAGTATTCCCAACAGGACAAGAATTCATGTGATCTACAAAAATCTTTCGTAACACGGGATACTAACTTGGGTGTTCAGATAATGGCATTGTATTATGAGAACATGAAAATACTATCTAGTCTTTAAAAAGCAAAACAGCTCCAGAAATTATGTTACTTCTTACTCCTGTTGATTACTAGACTGTATCAACGGCTTTTATTCTTTCTAGCAGATTAGAAACATTGCTTATATACTTTGACTTAAAAAAACAAGTATTTGCATGTTGAATAACCCTTCGGAAGCCAGACAAACTAAACATGGTACAATGATACTCCTTTAATTTGTTTGAGCAGCCATAGCAAGCTCGTCAAAACCAGTATTCTTTGATAGAAAATTAAATACGGTGTCATGAAACAAAAAAAAAAAATCGCCTGCATACCCTTCAAAGAGACATATTCTTTGACCCGGTGCTCCAGACTAAAGCCTTGAAATTTTTGCACAAGAATGCTGCATGAAGGAAGCCCAGACAAAACAGACACTCGAGATGTTAGAAGGTTATGTAACCTCAATATCAGGCACTCCCCCTTCCAATACCCAGCAGAGATAGCACCACCATGCACCAAAAGAGAAGGCTCTGAGACAAAGAAATCCAAATCCTTTACCCTGTCCTAAAACCAAAACAAACCTCCACAGGGATAAGAGTGCAATTGCTATCACTTATTCAACTATGTACCACTTCATACAAGGTTCTGGGCTACTTGCAACTTATGTAGTTTTCTAAACTGAAAAATAAAATTATCTCAAGCTGAACTTTAGAAATATAGCACTATTTATTGCTCTTAAAGGACAGCTGAAGGTGACGGCAATTTCTTTACTTGGACTGTCATAACTACAGAAACTTTATCGTGGAGAGTAACTTGTTGCCTGCAGCCATGCTTGCAGAAAGCTCTTTATTGGTATCCAGCCAACCAGGTTTTCTAAACCACTGCAAGCTTCATCAAACTACAATTGCTTAGAAAAACAAGTTGTAGCAAGCAGTATAGGCTGAATTGAGCTAGACTGTTCCAAGTGAAAAGGGGTTTAATTGCCAAACAGCACAATATAGTGAATTTGTAGTACTTAAAACATGTACAGAACTAGATAATCTGGCGAGTATGCACACAGCTACACCTGAGTTTGTACTGTATTTAAGACCAAATACAACTACCAGCCAAAACCATGAAGAAGAAACTGTCAAATTACTTAAATATTTAAAAAGAAAAAGAAAAAAAAAGGCAACCAAACAAATAAAACTGTTTAGAAATACATGTATGCTCTGACAGACCAGTGTTGTATACATGAAGTGACAAGGATTATCACCATCCCCAAAATCAATAAAAACTTTAAATACTAAATTTCACATTAGCTGCTTGACAAAATTAACCAACACAGTTTTTTCCCTCCTCAGAGCAGTCTTTCTTTGTTGGGGGGGGTGGGAAGGGGGCGGAGGGGAGAAAAGAGAAAGAGAGAAAAAAACTTTTTCGTAGATTGTTTTGCAGCAAAAATGCAGATTCACAAATAAACTATCAGTGATGACAAAAAGTAAAGGTGGGGTTTTTTATTTATTTGTATTTAATATTTAATATTTGACTCTATACAAAGTCCACTCTTAAATAATACACTTTTAGTAAAGCAGATGTATTTTCATTTGCATAGTGTTCTCCTTTGAGTATTTCACTTTTATTGAAATAATGCTTTTAATTCTGAAATAATTCTAGAATGTGGAACCTTGTACCCTTTGAACAGGACAACTGCCTATCATAGAGCCATACAAATAAAGCACACAAAAATTTCAAAGTTACATTCCTCATCTAAAGAGGAATGCTGTCCTTACCATCTTATATGGTAACGAGTTGAATAAATATTGCAGCTAGAGTGGTCTAAATGAAGAAAAGATTATTCTAAATTCTTCTATCCCATTAAGTTACTTTACGAACAGCTTGAACTCACCCTCAAGTAATAACCCCACAAGGGGTTAACAGCATTTTGGAAAAAAAACCCAACACAGAACATCCAGTATATCCTTATTATCTAACACACTGGTAATGCTTGGAGAATTCTTGGCTGAATAGCAGTTTCAAGAAAAGCAAATCTAGTAAGCCTGTCTTTAATAAACGCATACTTTGCCAAGTGTTTCTCTTCACCAAGTTCCAAGATCAGTTCCTATACACAATCTTCAAATGCAATGTCACACTGTCTTGCAAGTAATGTTGTGCATACTACTCCGGTTATCAGAGTAAAGTATATTATCTATTTGCGGTTCTTGGGAAATGCTGCTAGCAATGATCACACTTTAAAAAGCATATGAGGGTGGTGAGACACTGGCACAGGCTGCCCAGAGCAGCTGTGGATGCCCCATCCCTGGCAGTGTTCAAGGCCAGGCTGGATGGGGCTTTGAGCAACCTGGGCTGGTGGAAGGTGTCTGTGTCCATGGCAGGGGGTTGGAACTGGGTGATCTTTAAGGTCCTTTCTAATCCAAATCATTCTATGGTTCTTTGTTAAAGCTTGATTTGCTATGCCCTTTGTTTCACAGCACTGTAGCCTATCAGGATTGAGATTTCAAGAAGTATTGACATTCCAGCCTATTTTTCACTTGTTTGTATATTTTATTTTGAGCCGCAGTATTACCACAGTTTATTATAGTAAAGTTTATACTTCTCTAATCAAACAAAGATTATACAAGTTCATTAATTTCTAAGCCTAGCCAAAGTTGGGATTTGGATGGTGAACAATGAGTCAATACTGAAAACATTGTGTGATGTTTGCTAATAATGAAAATGATGTTTGCTTCTAGAAAAACTGGACTGGAGTGTTTCTGCAACTCTTTTGCTGAAGAGGTTCATGTTCTGAGAATTCTAATAATACAGTGCTACTCCTGGATTATCCAGTAGTAAACACAACAGACACTAACTGCTACCTCTGGACAGCCAAGAGGAAGCTGCTGAGATTCTTGATATCCATTTCACAATAGTTACTAGAATCATGGAATCATTTAGGCTGCAAAAAAACCTTGAGATCAAGTCCAGTCATTCACCTAGCACTGCCAAGCCCACCATTAAATGATGCCCCCAGATGCCACATCTACACATCTTTTAAATATATCCAGGGATGCTGATTCCACCACTTCCCTGGGCAGCCTGTTCCAAGGCTTGACCACCCTCTCAGGGAAGGAATTTTTCCTAATAACCAACCCATTTCCTCTTGTCCTATTACCTCCTACTTGGGAGAAGAGACTGACACCCACCTTGCAATGACCTTCCTTCAGGTAGCTGTAGAGAGTGATAAAATCCCCCCTAAGCCTCCTTTTCTCTTCCTTTTCCAGGCTAAACAACCCCAGTTCCCTCAGCCACTCCTCATAAGACCTGTGTTCCAGACCCTTCACCAGCCCCCTGCCCATCTCTGGACACGCTGCAGCCCCTCTGCGTCCCCCTGGCAGTGAGGGCTCGAGGCTGAACACAGGAGTCGAAGGGCGGCCTCGCCAGTGCCCAGTGCAGGGGGATGGTCACTGCCCTGGCGCTGCTGTTTCCCACACCAGCCAGGGTGCTGGTGGCCTCCTTGGCCACCTGGGCACACGGGGGGCTCATGCCCAGCTGGCCACCAACCAGGCCCCCCCAGGCCCTTTCCCCCCAGGCAGTTCCCAGCCCCCTGGCCCCCAGCCCGCAGCGCTGTGGGGGCTGGTGTGACCCACGGGCAGGACCCGGCACTGAGCCTGGTTGAACCTCACACAACTGGCCTGGGCCCATCGCTCCAGCCTGCCCAGACCCCTCTGCAGAGCCTCCTGCCCTCCAGCAGACCAACGCTCCCCCCCAGCTTGCCATCACCTGCAAACTTACTGAGGTTGCACTCAATCCTCTCATCCAGATCACTGATGAGCTTAGCCCTGAGCCCTGGGGAACACCACTTCTGACTGGCCGCCAGCTGGATGTAACTTCATTAACCCAGTCTCTGGGAGTGGCCATGCAGCCAGTTTGTTACCCAGGAAAGAGTACAGCCGTCCAACCATGAGCAGCCGGTTTCTTGAGGAGAAAGCTGTGGGAAATGCTGTCAAGGGCTTTACTCAAGCAGATAAATAACATCCACAGCCTTTCCCTCATCCACTAAGTCCACTTATTAATCTGCTTTGGCCTAGGCTGCTGCAGTATACAGCTTTTACTGCTCCTCTTGAACATCATCCAAAAAATGGGAACTTTTCCTCAAAAAAGAATTCAGATTTTCTGTGCCCAGTTTGGTGTATGCAAGTTACTTTTAATGAGTTATGTATGTGATTTCATCTACAGTCAGAAGTAAACGATCCCTCTGCTGAATTTCAGAACTGAGACTTCTGAACCATTACTGAAACAAAGGTTAATTCACAGTATATATAAAACAATTTCAAGACAGGTGCTGAAATGTCAATACTATCACTCTAGTTAGCCTGTCATGTGTGTAATAGAGTCCGTTTCTACATGTTCTCATAATGCTGGAAAAACCACTTTAGTACCATCTCAAGTGCACTTGATAGCACTGCTCTTGAATGCTTAGTCCTGAGTAGCAACTCATCCTATTTTGTCTTGGCCTGATACAGACTAAAAACATCTGTGAGATGGTTGCAACTAACAGCTGATCCTTAGCACAGTTGAACAACGTTTCTAGTGTCTCCGCAGTGACCAAACCCTAAAACTGCCTTTGCAATATTTTTTCTCTTGAACTACAGGATATACATTATCAGTGGAATATTCTGCCTCAGAGATGGAAAGGATATTTTCTGGCAGTTGTTCTAATTTTGAAATCGGTATCATTTATCCACTACGAAAGTCCTTTTATTGGCAAATATTAGGGGGCAACTTTCACAAAAATGCCTAGCCTGTAGAAACTCCAGGCTAGATACCCACAATGCAGCGTCACCAGCCCTGACTGGGAAGCCGCTTACAGCACACATGTTGTGAACTGGACAACTTTTAGCTAAAACAAACAGTATTGATGTACCCTACTTAAAACGATTTAATCAAATCATAGCAATTTAAAACAGTTCAAACCCACATTTCAGACAAAACCACTGAAGCTTTTTATAATGATGATGGAAGCTATGTTATTCCATATGCATAAACAGTTAAATCATTTGGAACATTACCTGAGGGAGATTCGCTGCCGACAGCCTTTGTCCTCTATAGCCCAAATTTCCTAACACAAGCCGGGTCTTGAGAGACTATTTTTCACATAACTATTTGTCCAGACTCTTGGAATATGACCTAATTGGTGGCCAGAGATTCAAAATGTGATGCAAGAGCTTTATTTCTGTTCAGCTTTGTTCATTTTGTCTGTTATTTTCCTTGGATTTAACTATTCACTAAAAGTTATTTTATTCGATATTCACCCAAAACAGCCAGTAACTTGAGACATAGGTACCATTTCTCAGATGTGTTCTAGACAAGCTGAGCATTTAGCTCCTCTTATATTTAACAGTCCCACTTTTTCCTAATATAAAAGGTCAACATGGCCTAAACTACTGTCTCTTTTGCTATTTCATTAGAACTCATTTTTCTGTTGTATTCAACACATGCTGGGTGGCAGTAAGAAGATAACTGACAACTGGTTAATAATTCAATGTCAGGATGCTCCTCTGCCTTCTATTTCATTTGTGTTCACAAGACAAGGAACATTTTAGTACTTACAGAACCAAATGGGGCTCTAGATAATCCAAAGGAATCCCTGTTGATCAAGTTCTAGCATATGCATGTATACATAGGAATACAGGGCCTACAAAAGCACTGGAAATAGATTAACCCAACCACAATATGCAGTTAAAAGTTCTAAATAAACACAGTGTTACTCTACTAGCCTTGCAAACACCAGCTCACAGAAGAGTTCAGTTTCAAAATAAGTTACAAGAGCAGTAAGGCAAACAAGCACAACCATATCCCATTTTCCACCTGTTCTTGCTTCTTCTTTCTGATACGCACATAAAACCCACGCATAAGGTGATGTTAGGCTTTAAAAAAACCAACAACCAAACCCCAAAAAACCCAAGTATGACAAAGCCAACAAATCCATCAAAATAGGACTTAATGATTTCTAACAATAAGATTCACACATCTGGCAGTAACACAAGCAAAGGGGTCTTTTTTTAATTAAAAGTTAAATATTAACCTCTGGAATACAGTTTAGTTACAACTTGCATGGAAATAATAGTTTTATTGTGCTGAGCAACATTATTAGAAAAACAGAACATTCATGTAATGTGTTAAATTGGTTTTAATGGGTTGTAATTAATCCTATTTAAATCAGGAAATATATTGCAGCAACTTAAAATAAGTTAATACAGTACTCTACTTTTCCATGAGGTTTAATAGGTGCCCAGAGAACTTCTCCTAGTCCTGAAAAGAGTTGAAAACCACATCAAACCCCTTTGTGAAGACTTTCCTTGCTAATGGGATACAAATTTTTGTCCATTAAAAGAACATAGATTATTGGAAATTTTACAGCATTATGGAAACTACTTCAAAAACTTACTAAACCTACAAATGAAAATTTTAAAATGTTATTCTAATTTCCCATCATTTTATTTAGGGCTCTACAATAATCTGGAAAACAAAAAGATTTGCGCATCTAGAATGTGCACCAACATACTGTAGAAAAATACTATCCAGTCTGACATTTAATGTAATACTTGAAAAAAAATGAGCATAAAACAATTATTTAGATACATTACATGTATCAAAATTAAAATTACTCAACAGCTGCTACTATGAGATCTCAAACCCCAGCCCCAGCAACTATGATACGAGTGTCGTCTATGACAGAAATACCCACTTAACTTACAATTCATTTACACTAACACTAAGAGAACAGAATAGTTGTATTTCAAATCAGTATCACTTTAACTCAACTGGAAGTGTAAACCGTCATAGATAGACAGGGTAATGTACAACCCTAACTTAGGATAATGTACATTTAAATACAAAACAGAAGATAGAAGAGTATTTATTTTGTGGGTTTCTCTTCGCACTAGCCTCTTTCAGATCTATGTATTCATCACCTGAGGTCACAATAGGGAAATATGATACTGTAAATTCAGGCATTATAAAAATGCTATTTAGATTTATTTTTTTTTTATGTTAAAGAACAGTGCTACAATAATCAAACTCATTCGTAATTTGTTTGGGAAATGTAGGTCTACTGACTTGGAGAATCTTATTTACATAGTGACTCACAAACCCCTATCCATTAAATGAAATTTCCTGAATCCCAAGTTATGCAACTAGATTAGTAAGACAATCACATTCACTAGAATACAGCATTATTTTTTTCCCTGGTTTTTAAACCTAAAATTATACTATTACTTCCTAAAATCAGAAAAAAAGCTTACGTAAAGAACTGTATTTTTTTACCTGTGAGTAGGTTATTATTGCTACATCTACATTACAAAGCATGAGAAAAAAAAGCCCTAAAGAGTAAAGTAGGTGTGTTTTTTTCCAATAGCCTGTTAAACGTTAACTAGATTGTGACAGCTGACATTACAAATTTTCGATTTATAAATACAAATTCAAAATATTTCTCAAGTAGTTAATATAGCTTTAGGAATACAAGGCACTACATACAATATGAACTGTCTGGTATATATGATGGGAATATTTTTTTTCCCCTGAAGATTCAAAAGTGATTTGAAAACCAATGAAAAGCATGCTTCTGCTGTGATGCATTCCCCCTCAGAAGTCTTACAAAAATTATACTATTGAATAATGTAAACATAAGTGTCAGGTTGCACCTAGAGTAACAGACCACACATTATGGAAGAACTTACAAGAAAAGATTGCCAAATTTCTGATCTGCTACTGATTAGCAGAAGAATGTTATGCATTTGTTCCTAGTTGTAATCTAACCTTCATGCATATTCAAAAGCTAAAGTATATGTGCATAGTAACAATAATCTTGCATGCTGCTTCTTTGCACAGTTCCTTTAATAAAATGGGTCCTAATGAAGATAGTTTCAAGAATCTGGCAAATAATGTATACTTACATATCCGGATTTCAAAAAGAACAAACTGTTATAAATTACAGTTCATATTGATCCTTGGCCATGATATAATAATAATAATAAACAAGGTATTCATCATTTTATATTGCTTAATACTTTGAATTCCGTATTGCCTTCACATAGTTACGTTTTACTAATGCTCCTCTTAAAAATGTATGAAGCATTGTTGCTTTGTAGTTCCAATTTATACAGCTTTCCTAGAAGAACGCAGAATACCATACTGAATGTCTATTGTGCAAAAATAACCCTGAAGGCTGTATCATAGCAGTATGCAGTAGAAAACCCTTACCAATTTTTCATCAACTGTGATGAGTTGCGTGTCTCGAGTTTGGTCCTGTGCCAGCCGCCATGTGGAAGTGCTCAGTGACCTGCGGTGCAAGACTTGAAGTTAAAAAATGATTCATGCAATGAGAAAATAGAGGCAGACAAATCTTACATAAACAAGTTACTTTAACAATATCCGTCTTGTAAAAAAAATTGAAGAGGGAGAGATGAGGGCACAAAAATCCTTTTTCTCCCCAATTAGTTCTGTCTGCTGAGTTTTTGGCAGACTCCCACTTAGCAGTTCACAACAGGCTGCACTTTATGTCAGCCTACAGGCTCTCTGTCACAGACAGACTGCCAGTGGCAAGGACTGTACTACTCTATATGAATGTACAGTAGCTGGTTTGTCACGAACAGACAGAAAAATACAAGGCTGCTGCAAGCATTCTGGAACTCCGATCCTTAAAATGATGGCATCAAAGGAAAAAAATCCTCAATCTATTTGTAATGGTAAAGCTCCAGTTCTACACTTTAACAACAGAACATTAACAAATTAAAAAACAAACAAACAAACAAAAAAAAAACCAACAAAACCAAAACAAACCCTAAGCTGAGAATTCAAACAAAATTTTCTGGGTTTGAGTGGGAAAGCTCACAAGTATTTTCTTCATCACTAGATCAGTATTGGTCAGCTTATTTGTTTCCAAGAAATATGATTAATCTTCTTGCATAACTACTAAACCTGTAAGGTACATATGGAAACACAGAATCCAATTCCACATTAATGATTTAAAAAGTAAAATCTCCCTTCATTTGCATTGTCACTAATGTCAGGATTGGGCCCTCCGAGTATATATCATCTTTTGACAAAATAATACAACAGTGAGTGAAACAAGCCAAAAAGCCCAATTCCCTGAGCTAAGAATGTGCTCCACATTAAATTAAGGTCATTTTAAACAAATAAGGCACAAAAAAGCAAAAATACAGACATGAGAACAGTAACAGGGATGAAGCCCACTTTCATTTTGACTGTTCTTCAGATGATTACCTACTTTGGAAAGCCAGGCATGCTTGCAGATACAAATGAACTCTGAGATTTTGCCTATGGGAACTTACAACCATACTGCTAGTAATTTAACCTATTCGTAATTTTTATCTAATTTTTGAGGAAAGCATCCATAGATGCCTTTAAAAACAACACAGCTTTTAAAGCCAAATTCCAAGACTTCCATAAAACCTGCAATACTATCCAAACTAACCCTTCCCCACATAAACTGTAACTGTTAAATAGTCAATAAAATGAAAGGTGTTTCAGGGCCAGATAACTTGCACACAATCATTCAAAACTTGTAGACTTAAAAAATCATTATCTTCTACCACATTATACTAAACCATGGAAACATGGAAGACCTAACTGGGGAAACAGTCTCCGTAACACATGCATCTGCCATGTCTTCTGATCTCAAATCCGCCCCCCCCCCCTAATTTTTGTTGATTCTGGTGAGAATGCATTTGAAGATATGAGCTTGATCATTTAATTAATCTAGCTGCACTGGATTTAACACAGTAACTAAATAAGAATTCAATTTTCAGGCAATATTAGCATGGTAAAGTTTTTAGTGGGTAAAACCTACACTAGACAGGAATTTGAAATCAGTGACTAAAGAAAGCCACAAGAATCTTACAAAACTAAGCAAATGGAATGAAGTTCAGTTCAGTAATATTTCAAATGCAGATTTCCTCAAATCCATACTTCTAACACAGATTACAGTCTACTAAATTACCTTCCATCCGCCAATAACAACTTAAAAAAATCCCCACATCATGAAAAACTAATTCAAAGTACAAAGTTTACAATATCACCCAACTTCGTGACATGGACAGACACATCTATTCTTGTTTAGAATCACAAAACCCACCAGAAGGGTATTTTGAAGAACAAGATGGAAGTTTTCAAGCATAAGGGAGCACAAGAATTTCATAAACATCAAAATGATAACTACCATGTTAGCTTAGAATCTCTGTCCCAGAGAGCTTTTGGTTCAACACAGCTGTTATTTTTTAATTTGAACATGTAAAAAAATACATCATAAAAACACAACAGACAGATACTGCAAAATGCTACAAGAAATGGCTCTTAGATGTCCTTATTCAAAAACACGCCAGAGCAGTTATCCTAAATCAGAACAGGAGCATTATGCTTGAGTTCCAGTGGTAAGCAGCTGAAGCCACAAAATTTAAAACCTTAAACAAGGCAAAACCATTGTTACAGGAAAATCAGTTTCTCCCCCGCTCCAATAATTTTAGTATTGAAGTATTATTCTGCAGCTATTCTAGAACATCACATGATACAGTGTTCAGTACACCTCTTAATATATGGCCAAAACAGGACATTGGATTATGCAATCAAAATGGTCCTTTCTGGATAGAAAATCATCTAAACTATGAAACAAGAAGTTCGATGAACCTTGCTCTGTGGAGAGGTCTGATGACTATGTAAACATTTGAATATGCCATGATTTAAGCAACAGGGTAATCAGAATCACGGATTTTCTTCTAATGTGTATGACATTTGGAACAGATTTTAGCACAATTCAGTTTGCATTTGGCTGTTTTGTGTTGTTGTTTGGGGGGGGGGTTGGTGTGTGTGTGTGTGTGTTTATTTTTTGATTTGGAAAAGCATTAATCAGCTTTGCAAAGTGTAAGCGCCATGCCCTTCCAAAATTATTTCCACTCAGCATTACACCATTTGAAATTGTTTTTCCTCAGATGATTGCTCATTTTGGAAATTTCTGTAATTGCAGGAAAAAATTAAATGTTTTTCATATCATTACAGTTGATAGGGAAGAGCAGGGTAAAAATCCCACCAGATCAAAGGTGAGCAGAATCTCTCTTAGATGCCTCTACACTGCATGCAGAGGGAGCTGATTTTTTTGCACAAGATGTCTCTGTCAGCTGGGATAAACTGCAAGGCATCACACCTTACAGCTGGTCCATGATGTTTCAGCTCTTCTACAAAAGCAGGCAGATAGTTTACTAACCTGTCAACTTCTGCTCCTCTTCATCATTTCTCAAAGCCCTTTCTCTTGACTACAGCATTCTGGAAAAAGCCCAACTGTTACTGGAATTTGCAGCCTTGTACATTTCTTAAATGCCCAGCCTTCTGCCATCCCTGGATTGCAATGAGTTGGAAAGAACATACTTTCCTTAAGAATTTCCTATCTGAAAAGTGCTTGAAAACTGACATTTGGACTAGACTAGGAATGTGAACTGTAAGTCCATGGAGGTCTGGCTGTGTAAAAATACATAAAACACCAGTTTTGCTTTAAATGTGATAGGTTGCTGGTATTTCCATTTGTTGCATCTCTCATAGGAAAGTAACCTGGAGAAATACCAGCAACTCTGAAATACTACTATTTCAAAGTTAATAGAAAGTGTTACTTGATTCCCAGAGCACTTGTTTAATTTTCAACAGGTTTCACTGCAAGTTTGTCCCTAATGTCAGGCACTTAACTGAGAAGATAATCAGTAAACAGATCTCTTACGCACAATCCTCCCTTTTCAAATTCCCACAACTACAAGTATCATTTCGTCACTCAAGTTTCCCCTTAGAAATTGTATAAACTTTACAACATTTCTTTTACCTTCAAATTAAATGAATATGCCATCTAAATCACTCAAGTGACCATTCAATGTAAATCTTTTATTCTGTGCTCAACAGTAAAGTAATTCTCACAAAATTCCCAATACCTTTGCCTTTAGGTAGCTTTTGTGACAGATAAACTTACAGAAGTATAAAACATACTGTTTACAGTTCCATTCTCACAAGGTTCTCCTCCTTTCTTCTACTACTGACCTCCAGAAAGGTAATCTGCTTTCTCCCTTTCTCTTTGTAAGCAATATGGGTCCACATTATCCTGTTTTGCCTTTTTGACTTCTTACGCATTATTTTTTTTCCTGTCAAAAAAGATCTTGGCATGAGGCCTTAAAAGCAGGAAGTTCCATTTCTTACCCTGTTCCAAGACCACTCAAACTCTGACTTAAGATTACTGTACGCAGAATACTTTAAATAATAATAAATAGCAGTGATAGAATCCTAAAGTTCAGAAACTATACAGAAAGTTTTACGTGTAATAGTTAGCAATAATAAACCCTGATAACTTCTAGGCTCATTAATGTCCCATTCAAAACACATATCAGACAAACTTCCCTCACAGTTACTATCTAATAACAGTGTGACAAGACTCCAAGCTGGCCACAGCTCCTTTGTGGATCTGCCCAAACATCTATCTTATAGTGAGCTCCCTAGTGATGAAGAAACAAGCTTTTAAATGTAAAAGCCTGGCTTGATTAGAATAGTTAGCCTTTTCAATCAAAAATACTTCAAATTTACAGAGACAAAAATAAAATTAAGGTTTATTTTGAAAAGTCACCTATGTCCTTCATGATCTTGCTGATACTTTCCCACAGTATCCTACATTAATGTATGTGACTAATCCAATCTGTAGCTTCTTGGATTATAACCAACCCTTCACAAGGTCTCCTAGTCCCTAAAAAGTTTTTCTTTCATCAAAGAGAACCGGGTGTATGGCTTGTAAAGATGCCACACTTAGTCCACAGTAAATGTGGATGTCTTCTATACTGTGTAGAGAGACATGAGCAGAAATCTGTCAAAGACTATACTACATGGTGTTCTTATTAAATACTTGTAAAAACACTCTCACAATAGCTCAATGACATGGAATGAATTAATGATCACTACTAGTGAAAATATGAATTTGTAGAGTTAAAAAATTTCTATAGGTATTGGGTAACCTGGAAAAAAAATAATGTTGTGATCATCTAACCATGTGTCGTCCACAAGAAGCATGTGCTCCCACCATTATATGCTGTTCCAGCAAAGTCACAAATGGGTTCATCTCTGCTACACAAATGGAGGGGTCCATTGAGAAGCTGCTGGAAGCTCTCCAGTCCTATGCCACAATATTCACATCAGTATCAGGTCTCTTGACCATCTTATCCCACTGTGGGATAAGGACATAACAAGGTTCCTTGTTGCAGGGGATGTATTTATGGCTTCTTTTCCCTTGTTATGTTAGAGACCCCAGCTCTGTTGATGCCATTAGCCAAGCTCTGTTGAACTGGAGAAACCAAACAGTAAAAAAAAGAACAGTGAAAGTATTTTGTGATATCAGGATGTAGGATATTAAGGCATTTGATGTGAACGTTTATCTTGGTAGTTTTGGATATCTGTAGTCAATCTCTAAAATTCAACAAACTTGAACTTCTTAAGTATCTGCTAAATAACTTACGCTTAACCCTATACGATATAAATGGAAGTCTTACAGAAGAGAATGCCAGCCACAGAGCCTCTGGAAATGCCACGAAGAATCCTCCACAAGCCTAATGGAAGGCAAGAAGCTGCCATATTTACAAAGCACGAATTTGCCGTCCACAAAGAGCAATGATGTGACTAGCGTGTTACATAACACAGAGATGCAAACACTCATATTTACCTGACCTAATTCAGTAGCTGAGATTTAATCCATTGCACAAAAATAGGCTTCTTAACCTTTGGCAACACGTGTGACTGTTTGATCTATTAGCACCCCCTTTTGGTCAACTGTTGGAGACATGTTAAAGAAAACCAGATATCGCAGCACAGGTAATCAGATCACAACACAGAGATGAAGCAAATCCTTGATGAAAACCTCACGAGCCTCATGAAGAATGAGGGCAGTCATTAAGAAGTAAGTCTAAATGCTGTTTTAACTGTTCTCATACTGAATGATCAGGGCACCAGTAGGTGTGGATATACATACACGCAGAAGCAGAAGCCGTGATGAACCATTCAAAACCTTGAACAGATTCTTAGAAAACCAACCTTTTTTAATATTATGGCATTTATCAGGAATAATAAAAGCTTCACAGCATACAGCCACCATAATGACATTAAATTCTGAACAAAAAGAACATGGAAACACTGCCAGCTCAGAACTTCCACAGCATCCAACCGAGCCACACGCTGCAATTAAGTAGACTAAAACCAAATCAGTATAATGTTCTGCCATGTAAAATACAGACATTAATGACTGCCTGTTATATGATGTCGAATACAGTACAGATCACAGAATGCAGCCCCCATATAATGTGTTTTATAAAGACAGCTTGTAAAGTTGAACTTGTGAGAGATGAACTCTAAGTGGAGTGGGATAATAGTTCCTCGGTATTAGATTCACAGTTGTAATTAAAGTGATAAAGACCTAACAGAGTCAATGGTATTTTATTTTTACCAGGATACATTTATTATTCCTATTACATCCCAACATAAACAAACTATGAAATATAATGCCAAATACTGCCTGTGGAGACCATGTAGTTCTATTTTGTAGTGTGAACTGCAGGAATATACAGTTACATTCTCAGGCAATATTGACACATCGTAATTCTTCCTTCGCCTACAAAATGATGTTAAATTATAAACACAGTAAATTACATTTCTGAATGGATGAAAGGAATGCCTATTTATTTAATTTAAACTACTGAAATTTCTATATTAAGTGGCAAAAAAGATCAAAATTGATAACAGAAATTTATTAACACTGCTTCTATGCAAAATGTGTATACATATATATTCCAGGTATGTGGAAAACAGGGCAGGAACTGATTGTGCTTTTGTTAGGCAAATGTGCATTATTAAAAGAAGCAATGGTCATATAAAGGTACTGAAACATGAAAATAACTAAGCATTTGACTTGTGACTTGTAATTCAGTGTGTATCTTCAAAGCTAAATTTTCTGTTCAACTGCCTTTAGAAACATTAAATGAGTTATATCTTCAAGTAGTAAATATTTAAGTAGAAAAGAATCAAATTTTAGTTATTTTATGTTCTACTTCAATTATCTTATGGATAGGAAAACGTTATTGATGTATCTGCAGACAACAAGGTATCAACTGAACCACAGCACTATGCAAACATAGCCATAGTCCTTCCAGAACTACTGCAGGACCAGAGCAGTATAGCTGCTCCCGGCACCCCAGTTAAGTCCCAGGACAAGTGTCAGCTCTCTTAAGACACAGCTTGACTTGCCCACCATCAGTTTCCCTCATTCAACCAGCTTTCTAATGGTCAACAAAGATGAAGATTAGCTCTGACTTAGTGCCAAGCCTGCACTGCCCCCAACTTAAACAGGCCCCTCTGAGCTGCTCTCCAGCTAGCTAATTGAGCTGACACCATTTCGCACACAACAAAGGCAAGCACAACCCTTCAGAAGGCTCTGCAATAGCCATACAGTAAGCACAGGCCCATTCAACCTACTCCCGCAGAGCTATATGAATGTCTCCACTCTGCTTTTTAGCATTGTGCCTTGTAGCAGCATTAATAAGGTGGGTACATGCATGGCACAAGCATATACACGATGAAAATAGCTTCAGCTGAGGAACAGTTCAGGCAAAAAGCACAGAGCTAGCTTGGGTTCAAGCTGCACATACTGAAACAGTTCTCTGCAAGTCCCAGGCTGACAGCAGACTGTTTCTGCATGTGCTTGGATGCAAACTCTGTCACTTACCTGCAACTAAACTTCTGAACAAAGTCATACCAGTGCTTCTAGACCCTCATATGCATGAGATTCAAAGTATGCTAGTGGTCTCCCCCAGATTACAGCAAAGAGACTGAAAATGGGTGAAAGGGGCTTAGCATGCTAAGAATAAAATGACCCAAAATTATTTAAATACTTTTGTCATAAAAATTATAAAACTTTTAATAAAAGGTGATCTGATGTACTACTTTTACAGCAGTAGAATACATAATTTATAAGATGTCCAACTGCTGCCAGGTGACAGGAATTCTGAACTACTGCCACCTGTACAGTTGCTGATCAGCAATTTCATGACACACTACTCTCCAAACGAGAAGATCTAATCTTAGAAATCAGCCTCAAAATCACAATCCGAGAACAGCAGGTTCCCTTGTGAACCAGTGGAAACCTCTTGCAGGCGCGTCAGCTGAAAAGCAAATACTAGAAATGCTGCAAAGCCCATATCAACTATCAACTGAATTTTATGTATCTGGTTAGAAAGCCTAATAAAGTTAAAAAGGAAGAGGGAAAAGTTACGTAGGGAGTAAATACAAAATAAACAGGTGACATATTTGCTCTGATTGTGCTTTCTAAATGTCAAACTTCTCCCCCCACACACACATTAAGGCATTCATACAACTAGACAGTAACTATAAACTGTGCTCTCTTTATAGTAAGAACAACAGAAGTCAAAGGGTTTAATTCCAAAACTGTGAGGAATGAAACTAATGTTCCACTACCCACCTCTGTCTTAGGGAAGTTTATGCATTTTGAACAAGAGCCTTTGAATCATGTAACATTAAGCAAAAAAAAATTAGTAAAGATTCCTCTGTGTTTGCAAACTGGTTTATGGCATAGTATGGTCCTGTGTTTCAGCCTCATCCTTTCCTCTTTATTTAGCCTTTCTATCTGACTGCAGTTGTAGGCTTAAGTAATACTTATTCTAATTACCTAAAGTAATAGCAATGTCTGTAAAACATGGCATATAAACAAAGGCAACTTCTTTCTTACATATATTTAATGCCCTCAAACAATTGAACTTAAACTACTGAACTAAACCATGGTACAAAAAACAATCCTATAAAGTGATACTGGAAAACTACATCTTGGTTTATAATGGTTAAAAAAAGTCCATGAAGCTATTTGGCTAGTAAGCCTCAGGTGTTGGGCAGCTATGAAAAAATGTATTTAAGACCAATCTATTGATTTGTGTTTGTAGTACTTTGTAAAAGCCACTTAAGAGGCAGGCAAATCCCTCACAAATGGAATGCAACATACAGAAGCCGGTCACTTCCAGAACCGCATGCTCTCAGCAGCTGTTCTAGATAAGAATGGGATAATATAGCTAATATTACTGTGTACGATTTTATGCCACCTTTGCTTTGTCAGCTTTCATAGAATCACAGAATGGTTTGGGTTGGAAGGGACCTCAAAGATCATCTAGTCCCAATCCCCCTGCCATGGGCAGGGACACCTTCCACTAGTCCAGGTTCCTCAGAGCCCCACCCAACCTGGCCTTTAAACACTTGTCTCAGCCATTTTACTCTTCAATTTCCTTCCCAACATTAAGCTTTTGTCCTCAACTCCTTTTTGAACTGTTGCCGTTCCACAGTTATCAGGTACCTTGGCTACTCTCCTTTGTATCACACACCTTAATCACACCACAGCCCATTTGTTAATTCTTCTGCCTATCCACATCATTCCTTTGTTGGCATATTTCCAACTTCCTTTTCACACACCTCTGAGTGGAACAACCCCCATGGTATCTCAATAGATCTTTGCCTACTGAGTTACATGCAGAGAAGATAGCATCTTACAAGAAAGAATATAATCTGATTTTTCAAGTCAGCTTCTGCGCTAACATTAACAGTCTGAACACAAACTCTGTCAGACCATGCCATCAGGACCCTACAGGCACTAACAGGTCTTAACGGCCCTGACCAGCCTCATCCAGGGCCTCCATGACCACCCCCTGCCTGTGGCCCTGGAGCTCCATTTAAGCTCAGCTCTGGATCTTCCACCCTTGCCTAAGCGACATCATTAAGTGTATCTGCCTCTAGCCCTGGCTCTGGCTCCTGTCTCTCAGCCTGGCTAGACTCCTCACCCAAGCTGCAGTATGACTCCAGTCCTGTTCAGACCCTGTTGCCTGGATGGACTTCAGAAACACGTTGCAGCTTGTCTCCAAACATGTCTCTTTTGCTCCTGAAAGGACTCCTCAGACAGACCCTGGACCTCACTTATGACTGCTGTGTCTGGGACGGTTGATGGACCCCTATAACCAGCACCCAGCTGTCCTCATGTACAGATGCTCTAAGACTGTGCACTGGTCATGAGGGCACTGTGCCTGCTGGGATCAGGCTTGGCTTCCAGCTTGCCTTACCTTCAGGAGCAGCCAGCCTTTGCTGCTCCAGACTCTTCACTAGTCATTAAATCCACATCAAATTCTAGGGAGATTGGAGTGTTTCCAGTGTATGCAACATATTTACACTTGTTTTTCAGCCTCATTACTTTGAAACAAATGCACAGGACTTAATTTTTATGTAATCTCTCTATCATGACCAATTCTAAAACTTATCTCTTTTTTAAAAAAGATACTAAACACACAGGTTTTTTGTTGTGAGTACCAGTGTGATTAATTAGCTTCTACAATACACATCTGTCTTTAGCTTAAAACAAATGGTTGGCTGCAATGTAAGCAACATATGCAAGTGTCTCCAAGTCTTAAAATATTACCACATCAGAACTTTTAAGTGCTATTCTACGTGCAAGTGCAACTAACAATTACAAGGCACTAGTTTTGGGGGTGGGTGGGGGAAATCCTTTATTCTAGAGGGTACTGTATCAGCATCTGTAGTCTGATGAAGGATAAATTATTGTACATTAGAAAAATAATGTAATGAAACTACCAAGGTACTTAAATGACATCCACTTTAAAATAAAGCCTGAGTGCCCTGCTGTTCCATCACTATCCTACTTCATTTTTTCCCCATTTATCACTGTTTATTAACATAAACACACCTTACAAGCATATTTGGAGAACTCAAGCCGGGGAATAAAAATAACCTCATCAGTTTACCCTATTTGTGTGTTCCCTTATATGCTGACCTTCTCCTCCTCCACTGGTAGTACTCTTTCTTTTTTCTAGTCTCTTTTCATATTCTTACTATCTGAGCAGCTATTAGCTCCCTGAAAGGAGACTCCTAGCCTTGCTATTGCTCACTCTTTTCTAAAGTGGAATAAACCCTTAAGGCAAAACTGGCGTTTCAAATGCAAACCTTATTCTTGAATTCCAGTTCAGACAACAACATTTGGATTATTTGTCTCTTTCTCCAGTAGGCACAATCAACACTGACATATGGCAAAACATCACGGCTGCAGAATTTCACTTCAAATAACTTAAGCAGCACATACAAATACTCCTTGAATACATGACAGAAAAGTCAAAGCTACTGCATGAAGAACTCTGCTGTTTTTTCCCTTCATTTAAAATACAGTGGGTTTACTGAAAGCAGTAAGCGTCTTGTTTATTCTTGGGTCTTTAAATAGCCACAAAATACATCTCTGGTTTTATAATGAAAGACGGTACTTCTGAACATTACTGACATCAGATACAACATCCAGAAAAATCTCTACTTAAAATTACTGAAAAATACAGAAAAGATGGAAAGTTAAACAGTTATCCTCTGCAACAAAATTCTGGCTTGGACTTTAATACAAATGGCATCACCAACAATACTTTAGTAGACTGACAGCAAATGACATCAGAAGTATTTACATATAAAGTATACAGTCAAAAAAGATAGGTCTTCAAATATTTCCTATAAAATACATCAAATCTGTTATTTAAAACATAATGAATAGAAGCTGTTTACGAAATCTTTCATGTTAACACTCCAGGAATAAGCAGCTGTAAGAATTGTTTGCCCACACACATTCTGGAGCTGCCTACAGTCTGTCTAGTTGAGTCAGAAGCTCATTTACTTCCTCAACATCAGTCACAGGTCAAGGGAATATTAAGAGAGACAGAAATTCCTGCAACTAGAAAGTGGCTTGTTAACAAAACAGTACCTATACATACTGTTATACTGTCAGGAGGAAACAACTGCACTTTGAAACTCAGACAGAAATACACCATTCATTTCTTAGGAAATACAGAAACATGCATACACCATTCATTTCTTAGGAAATACAGAAACATGCATTATAAAGAAGGTAATGTTAAGTTTTTGGCCTGCCTCCTGCTAGCTTAACAGTTTTATTAGAAACAATAAAAGATGTGATCTTAAAAGACAGTTTGGAAGTATACTTTGTAACACACAGAATCAAATTCTTACAAAAGAATTTAAAAACCTTACCAAAATCCACTGCATTGTCATGAGAATTAAAACATGTACATAAATAAAATATATAAATTATACAAACTTACTTAAACTATGAGTATAAAAAGTTTTTTAAAAATTTGAGGGTTTTTTAAACTTTGTGAGGAGGTTCAAGCTTGCCTGCTAACTGTATAAGCCTCTCAGCATTTCAGTCTCTTGTAACAGACAATTTTATCTATGGCAGATGATTTGGCCAACAGCAGAAAAATCAACAGCAGCCTGGAAGGGTGGGGTATGTTTAATTTCTAGCTTTTCTTAAAATACTAAAAAATTTATGTCATGCCTTATGATAACAAAACAAACAAAAAAGGCAAACAGGCATGGTCCACTTTTAAAGAACCAAACATGTGCAAGTTTAAGAACAGTTGTTTTACTACATCACAGAGAATTGCATAAATCATAGTAACTATGAACTACGATATTGCCTGTATCTCTAGAAATTTACCTTATGCCTAACACTGTTTTCAAGCATGCTTACAGCTCAGATTCCTTTTAAAACAACAACCTGACGGAAACAGTCACAAGGTTGGTGATGATGAGAAATTATTACTATACTAAATAGATGATTTGTCCATAGAATATTATACAAAGACGTCAGCAAAAGCAACATTCAAAATTGAGAATACAGATAAAAGCTGAAAGTATCAACCATATTAACTGTAATTGGTGTTTCCACCCTCAATATTCATCAATATGCACTTAAAAACAGGCAAGATCTCCCACAGTGCCACAGAAGACCTATCACATTGGTCTAATTCACCAAGAGCTATACAATAGTTTAATTTCCTACTGTTGATTTTATTTGCATTTATCTCCTGCCAAAACCAGAGGTATTGGATACTGTTTTGCTTGTGTCTAGCTGTGAGTGAAAGGCCAAAGCAGCACTGTACTGAGGCAGATGGTATAAAATTTGCAAGTTACTTTGGGCTTTGGAATTTAACAACTTCTGAATCTCACTCGTGCATTTTGATTGTGCCTGCTTTTGTGCAGAACAGCTTTGAAAGCGACCGTTCCCATCAGTCAGAAATACAACCCATTCCAACTTTCTACTGGGCTTTTCCAACCATATAAAAATATTGCATCAAGTTCATATGTGTAATGGAATAACATGGTTAACTGAGCTGTAATGCTCAAACCTACATTAAAGCAACATCAAGGTCATTTTTATAACCCAAAATATATTATTTTCCCAGTATGAGTTAAATCTGCTAAATAGTATATATTAAGCTACCACCACTAAGGCAAATTTTATTATTTTGTTAACACAGATTTGAAATTCTATCTATTGACAGCTGGCATTCAAATTTGCCTTCTCCATGTATTCATACGGCATTTCATAATCTTTCTTTCAATTTATTCATTTGAAAAAACAAAAAGGTGCTTTAAGATACATTTCTGCTAAACTTCAAGATACCAGATATTTGGTATTAGGAAATAACAACATGAATTTCCATTAAAAAAGTTTTGGGTTTTGTTTTGAAAACCAAGTGAGCGTCATTTTCAAACACAGTGTCAGAAGCTAATTTAAATTGTTTAGTCCCTGAAGAAAAGTATTAGGTCCATCTACTTTGGGATACTAGTGCCAACAAGCTTCATCTCTACCCTCCAAGGCTTTTGTGTTTGGGGTTTTTTTTCTCTTTTGGTGGGGATTTGGAGTTTTATTCATATCTCCGTTCTTCTTCTAATCTTCAAAGTAGAGAGAAGATTATTAGGTTCTCAGACCAGTAGATTTACAGGAAAAGTTATTCTAACATGCAATAATCCTTTTTTTAATGCTGCACCAAACTTTAGGTAAAGTGACCTGTAGTTCTGAGCCCACAATGACTAGTTGCACAGAGCTGGTAAGAAGAGCTTTCAGCTGTTCTAATGCAGAAGCAAGCACGTCACTTATTTACTAGTTATCTTTCAAGACAGAAACAGCTTAAACGTTTGTCTGTTTGTCTCTATTGCTGAAAAGACTGTCATTGCTTCCCCTTTGGGTTTCTAATTCTGAAAGTGAAGGAACGAAATGTATTAAAATATGTAACTCCGTAGCATATGTCCAATAAGGAACAGCAATTTAAGAAGCCTCATCAGGAACATTTTGCAGTCATAATGCCTGCTCTGCTTACTTCTCCACAACCACTCCAGAACAACACCTCTCTCCCTTGCCCCCATGCTCAAACTCTGGTTCTCCTACCCTATCTCCCCCTTCTGCCCCTCTTACATATTTCTACCTCTTCCTCACCTAGACCAATACTGAAAGTACCTGAATGTTAAGGCACATTATGGGCGTTCCATACAACTTTAAGAGTAAGAATGATCTGGATCTTAGCTCACTAGAAGTTGTGAATTAGAAGAAAGCTAAACTACATGATACATGGAATTTTTTCACTTTTTCATTTCTCCAATCTGTGATTGTATTCTTCACTTCGATAGCAACATCCTACTGCTCTGAAGTTTCATCCCACCCAACATCTCCACTTCTCCATGGGGGCTTTCCAAAGCTTCCTCTTTCCATTTTAAAGGAAAGTGGGACCACTCCTATAGCCTACTTCCCATAATGCCAGAGAAGCCAAATGTGGAAATCTGAAACACCATTCTGGTTCACCAGAGCCACTCTGACCTTCTAATAAAGGCACCCATGGACAAGACATCAGCCATGAATACGACTGGTATGTTGTTGTCCCATCACACCCTACACTACCGAGGCAAGCAGTGATGGATTAGCAACTTTGATATCCTATATACAGTACTGTAAAAGGGCTCAAAGTCATTCTACTTGTCAGAAATCTTCTCCTCTCTCTCTCTCAAAGCATGCAAAACTAATGGGGAAAGACAGCCTTCCTTCACAAGAGCCAGACACCAGATCATCATCAAAAGACATGTGACTAAAAAATCACCACTGATGATGCTTTCAGTCACTGTGAATATGCAAGATTTGGCTGCAAGACCCTCTCTTATCCACACAATCACTATTTGAACTGCATGGACAAAGTCAAAGGGAATGGGTTTTAAATAAATTCTACACTTAGATATACAGAACATCTACTTCTCTGAAACTACTGCTTCAGGCTGTCTGCAAGATCAAGCGAATACTCACTGCTGCCTCGAGTCTTGTTTTTAAACTTGTGCTCTTTAAGCGTACAAATGGCAGTTTTTCAGCTTTCTCTCCCCTTGCCACGTCCATTTGTCTCTCCACATCTTTCACCTTGAGTCTGCTCCAAACCTCACATCACCACAATCTTGCAACCAAAAAACTCCCTGGAGCTTTATTCCACATTTCAGTTCTCAGTTGTACTATTGTGTAGTCTGATTCACTGTACTTTCTCTGATATGCATTAAAAACAAAATCAATATTCAAGATAAAATTGTAAAATTCAAGTTAAATGTATGTTTTAACAGGTCTTTTTCCCCTACGAATAACCAAAGTGAAACTACGTATAAATACAAGTTATACAGCAAGGGCAAGACCTCAAAAAACTTTTTATCCTGGTCTTATCTTGAAATTTTACTACAGGTACTGTTTGCAGATGCAGTTAGCTATTGGAATTAATTTTGATGAAGTGCTGCAGAACTGTTTTTCTTTAAATAACGAAAACCAAAGCTTCTGATGCATCTGAACCTGGCACCACCACACATACATTATCCTGCACAGTGTATGAGAGGAAGTAGAAGATATGCATTACAGCTGGATGAAATAGTAAGTGATGTAACTGCTGCAACACACTACTTACTCCAAACTTTACAAAATTGTCACACTGGCTAGCACTAACACCAGCTAAATAGTGCTTCTATTAACCAGATGCATCTCTGTGCGTCTTTGTGTAGCACTTTGGTCTACCCAGATTTGGGAAGTCTACTAAGCCATATTTTAACATATGGCTTAGTATGAATGTGCTACAAAAAAGTCAACACTATTCTGAAGAAAGAAAAAAACCCTCAACAAAACAAATAATAAAACAATAAGCCCATTATCTTGAGGGGAAAAAAACACCTTTTTTTGAAAAGTTAATAAACATTTTTTCTGTTATTCATGAAAAAGCAAGACAGAAAATGAAACAGGTACCTTCTGTAAGTCTTTTCCTTTCCCACAAAAATGGTTTCCCCCTCTTTTTACTGAGGGGCACGCTTGCTTATGTAGAACATAACTGAAGAGCAAGATTTAAATGACATCCCAGGTTTCTTCATTCTCTTGAGCATATAGCATGAATTAGTAACAGGCTTTCTACTACACAAATGCCTGTAACTTTTTGCTTTCATAACCTCATGTTTCCATTTATGATGAAGCAGCAAAACACTTCCTGTCATGCTCAGAGTTCTTACAACAGTTACAAGAGGAAGGTAATACATTTTGAAGAATTATCATCTATCACTGAGAAGCGAGAAGAACAAGCCATTATCATGGTATGTAGGGACTATGTGGCCAGGTATTACATCTCCCTTCTGCAACAGAAATTGGTACCTTTGTACCCTGACTGCAATACTTTGTGAAATAAAGGGACTCTGAAACACTAAGTGGTTTTGGAACAAACAGCTGATTCCCAGCTCATTACAGATTCATCTTAAGTCTCTTCCCAGCTCCATGTACCCACATTTTCTAATGCAAGGAGACAATGCAATCTTTCCCAAGACAATGAACGACACTTAAAAGTCCCTCCTATGCTTTCATCCAATTCACATGAGACTTAAAGAAATATAACCGTATTACTTACATTATACCAAATCAAACTGTGGCTGCAGATAAGAGGTAAAAACTGAAGTAATTAGGTAAGACAGACAAAGGTGGTACAACTTTCATCCTAAAGAGGTCAAATTCAAAAGGGCACATTCAACGTAACTTCAGGCTCCTGAAGCCTTGACAGACCTTAGAGCACAAAAGCTTCAAAACTGATCCAAGAAAAGGAGGCACTTCCACTTTCTGGATCAGCTCAAACCATCTGCTGATGGTCTACTAGGCTCACCACTAGACAGAATCATGATGGACTCAGTAACCACTGCTTCAGTGATTTAAACTAGGCACACAGAACTTCATAAAGATATAAGGAATGTCGCTGCCAGTTCTTCTAAATTTCCGGACTAAATGCTTATTTCCTTATTGTGTTACCAGTAACTACTTCCAAATTATCAAGCAGCTTGGACATGCATATTTTGATGTGCTTAAACATTAGAGGGTGTCATATCTGTAAGAAACAAATACAACTCATGGAAATGAGTACAGCATCTCTCTTGTGACTACCAGAAAGTGATCTTGGGAATTGTTTTCAAAATCAGAGGGCAGTTATACTATTCTGTAATTGAAATTTTGAAAACTGGAGAACTATCAGAAGTTTCACATGGAAAAAAAAACGCAAAAAACACTGCTTGAATCATTTAATCCTTTAAAAACTTTAATCCTACAGTGCTGAAACAATAAGCTATGTTACCCTCATAACCTAACTTAGGTAAATAACATGAAACTGTAATTTAACCAAGTTGTACCAAACTTGACCAAACCTCACCCTGAATCTGTGTAAACAAAAGCACATTGCTGAAGTGACAGAAGAATCATTCATATGCCGTCACAGTTGCCAATTCCAGTATCTTCTCCAGTCATCTCCTAAGAACAGCGCTGCCTTCTATTGCTAGTGATTCTAACACTGATATTTACTTTAAGACAGACATCTAGCATACTAGTATTTTCTTTCTGTAGGTTGACAAAAACACAGATTACTCGGAAAACTTTAAATACAGTCTGAATTTATTGTAACAAAGCAGCTGCTTGTACCAAACTGTATCTGTCAAAATGCTTTTCTGAAAGGAAACAAGTATCCTAGATCTCTATACCCAATTGCAAGACATGCCGCAAACCACTGGCTTCTCAAAGAAGTAGGCTTTTGGATAGCTGCTGATCATTATAACTGGAAAATAAGCTTAAAGAGTTTGTATTAGAAGACCATTCAAAATTCCGTGAGGCAGGGAAGTTCCTTTACCCCCTTTTTAGAAAATTAGATGCAAGATACAAAAGCTAGAAATGGGACGGGTATACTGCCAAGCTTTAAGGCATCTACCTGTTCACTGAAATTTATACTAGAGTCATCTATCTTTCTGGTAAAACACAAAGGCAGGATTATATGGTATGCAAGAAACGTATCCACAAAAGGAAAACAAACCAAACAGCTGCTTTCAAGAAGCAATGGAAAGTACAGAAGCAAAAGATACACTTTCTCCCATGCGCGTCTATCTGATTTTATTACCTGTCTATGAACTGCAGGAAGACATGCTGAATTCAAAATTTAGAGCCCTGAATTTTTCTTAATTATGCATCTTGATTCTCCCTCCCAAGTACGGAGACTGCACAGGCTACTTAACACTTTTTGCATAAAACAGTAACTGACAAGAGAGGAAAGATCTAAGTTTCAGTGCCTACTTCATGAAGAAGATAATTAATTACTTTACTAAAATTATGTATTGAAGGACAGCCTCAACCATTCCTCCATATTGCCAAAACTATCTTACTCTGAAAATCTCTGAAAATCTGTTCCAAGAAAAATTTTATTCCTGCTCTTCCAACATGCAATGATAGCAAAGATGTGCAAAACTTTTAAAGAGACTCACAGTGCTCTTCCCTCCCTCTTCTCCAAGAAACCTGCATCAGGCCACTCTCTTACAGAATGTGAAGCTTAAGTTGCAGCGCCCCTCAGGCAAATACCTTCAATATCCCTCATATTAAAAAAAAAATTAAGGGACACTTAATTCTTCAGTCTCCCTCTGTGGCACTATTTCAAAGAATAAATTTCCTGGAAGAAATGCCAACTTAAGAGCCCCTACCTCACATTTCCATGCTGTTAATTTCCAACCCTGCTACACCCTACTGTTTGTTCTGGAATAACTGCTTAAAAGGTAGAGAGGAAAAACTTTAAAACAAACAAACAAAGTTATATTTAACCGGAATCAGGTGACTGATCTGAGATACCACATGGCACAGGCAACAGTTGTGTCAACACCACAGAGGACTAAAAGAAGGGCAGAAACAAGTAGTCAAACATGAACAGTAGGTTTCTGCATTAGCATAAAGGAACTCCTGAATTTATATTCACAGATTCCAAAGCATTTTTATGAGACCAAGAATTACCTTCAGCACTATAAAACATGTTACCTTAAGAAGGAGCAAGCAGCAGTAACCAATGGGACAGTCAGAACATAAAAAGTGGGGAAAAACAGTATGGCCATATTTCTTCTTTCTCTCCGTATTTGTGTATACATAGCTTTCTCTGTGTGTTTTTATATTTTTATATTTTAAAATATATATATATAAATACCCCACAGATTTTAAAAAATTACTGTGTATGCTTATACATAAAGATCTAAGTCGCATGGAAAAGCAAACCCTCCAAATCACAGTTAATGGCACTGAACTGTATTTTTCCTCCTGAACAGAAGGGACTCTTACAGAAACCTAAGTCCTGTGACATGCACAGAAGTAAACACACGCCCACCTCTTCAGCTTGAGGTCGGCTCATGTACTGGTCTTTCAGTACTGGTCTCTGCACTAATGAAACAAAGTCCCACCAAAAATTACAAAACGATTTCCAGCATTATTTTGATGAATCAACAAAAGAGTTCTACGTCCCTCCTGAAAAAAACCCAACAGATTTCGGGAAGGGGACAGAAAAACTACAGGGTTCAGAACAGGTGAAAGGGGTGAAGATCTCTGGGGACCGTGCTGGCGATAGCAGGAACCACCACGCTCTCCGGATCCTTGGCAGCCAGGTGAACGCTGCCCGCCGAGCCGGGACCCCCCCGCCGTTTGCATCAGCTCTGGCTCCGGGCGCCGCAAGGACACCGGCCGGGCGCTCGCAGCGAGGAAGACGGCAAAGGCAGGCACGGGCAGGCACGCACAGCCCCGGAGGAGGGCCTCGGCCGGACGCCCACTGGCAGCCCGGCCGCCCCCCACTCGCGGCGGGCCCCTGCGCGGCCCCCCCGGCCTGGCGCCCGAGGCGGCCACGGCAAAGCCGTAGGCCCGGGTCAGACTCCGGGAGCGCGGCCGCCCCCGCGACCGGCCGCCGGCAGGCCCCTGGCTGCAGCGGCGCTGGCCGGGCCGCCGGCGGAGCACCCGCAGTGCCCGTTACCTGGCCGGCGACAGGCGGGCCACGGCGACCCCGCTCCTCGCAACAAGGTGCTTCAGAGCCGCTGACATTGAGAAAGCCGCCGCCATGACGCTCGCTGCAGCCGCTGGGAGACGGCGGCGTCGCAGGGCCAAACCTCCTCCGCCCAGGCAGGAAACGCGAAGGCGAGGGCGGAAAGAGGGAGCGGGAGGGGCCGGCGGGAGGGTGTAAGGTGCAGTGCAGACAGTGCTGGGAAAGGGGCCGGCGAGGGTGGGCGGCTGCGGGCACCCCATTGCCAGCCACCCCACTGCAAGGTTAGGCCTGGGGCCCTGCATGCCCTCGGCCACCGGCGCCCCTTTCCCGGCGGCACCTCCGGCCCGGCAGCGCTTTCTGGCCGCTTTGGGCATGAGGCCGCCTTCTCGGTGGCGGGGGACGAGCCCCGGGAGGCTGGCACGGGCCCTACGGCCCTTCGGCCCCCGGGCAGAGTGGCGGGGCTGGCGGCTCTGCGTGCCTGGGGCAGGGCAGGGAGCCCTGGTGTCCCCAGAGCCCGGAGCCCCTCCTGCTTGGGCACAGAAGCTGCGGCACGGGTATTTTTGGCCCCGGAAAGATCCTGGTAACGCTTCACAGGCAAAATGGTGCACTCTGTACAAAGACATGGAAGATCTGACTTACTTTCTTGCACTTGTTTTTTAACATGCTGCATCGTTTCACCATCTAAAATGGTTCTGCGTTCATGGGTCATTAAGATAAGCAAGTCTGTAACATACTGTGGTACTTTCAGGAGTTCTGTCTTATTTTTAATCCAATTCCAGCTGTATTTCCTCTATTCAACCAAGGACGACTGGCACAACCCCTGTTCTCTTGGAGACTTATTTGTAATACATCAGCTGTAAAAGGGGAGTAAATAACAGTACTTATGCCCTGGGAGCATTATAGTGCTGTGTTCATGTTTAAAGAAGACAGACGGCTATAAATCAAGAGTCAAATATGATTGTGTTCGGTGCCAAAACCTCAAATGGCATAAAGTTTCCAAAAATGTGTGGTGCAAAAGCACAGTGTTATAGTATAATCTATAATATTGTAAAAGACTGAACAGATTTTGGCTCTGGGAGGAAAAAAAGGTGGTATTCTTAAAATTATTCTGATTATACTAAAAATCTGTTGACATTTTGAAAAAAAGCTTAGCTAAGGTTTCAGCTTAAATTTTACTGAAAAACTGAAAAAATACTTAGAAGTTTGTTAAACAAAAAAGTGATGAAATTCCTACGGGAGGAGATGTTGGATTTAACTAACTCTCTCTGCTTCTCTTCTTCTCCAGAAGAAGCCAGCCTTGTTCTCAATTTTGACAGCACAGTTTGACAGGGTCAGATACCAAAATTCTGCACAAACAAGTAAATTTAGCATTTTCCTGCCCCAAATAAAGGAAGGTGGAAGAAGAATAATTTTAATGGAAAGTTAAACAAACTTTCAAGAAATTAATTTTTGATGAGAACAAGCAACGCCCTTGTGTTGTATAATCCTAATTAAATGGCAGACCTAAAGCCATTATTTCATAGTCTTCATATTAATCAAAGGTTGCAAAATACTATCTATTGTAAATCATCCTATTAGAAATTTCCACTTTCAAATAGTTACGTTTCTATGCTTTCTTCCCATCAAATATTTCTGAATTGTGGGGAAACAAAATTGTATACTGGTTTTCCCTTTCAAAACAGCAACAACACTGCAGAAAAAAAAAGTGAAAAATCTTTCTGGGCAACATAATACAGAGATACAGTAAGGACAGTGGTTTACAAATCTGGTGCTTTTACAGATAGGAGTGTTTTAAATTAACCTTTCAATCATTAATGAATATGCTCAAAGTCAGATGTAGTAGAACAGACAGGAGTAGTAATTTTGTAGCAGTGATGAATTGTAATGGGTTATATGGAGAGGTGATATCCTTTGTTAAAAGCAGGTGGGAAAATCTCCCAAACTTTTGAATTTACCAATTTTTTTCCAAGGATTTTGAGAGAAAGACTTGAAAAACTGTGTTCACCAAAGTTTTATGTGTTTGGTTTGTTAGGGTTTTTTAACTGTATCAGTTATCAGCCTGCACATTTTCTCTCACACTGAACCTTCAGTCACATGCAGATAGACCTAGTAAGAATATCTGTGTTTCAGGAAATTAATTAATTTTTTTCTCTCCCAACATCTTTTTCTAATGTGTGAGTGTTCATAGGTTAGAGGAGGTATTCATACCAGCTCAGATTTACTTCAGCAAATCTAAACTTGTCCCTTTGTGGTACTTCAGCTAAGAGAAATATTTTGTCTTTTCTGGAAGCAGAGGAACATTTTATAGTTGTTCAAAGGCATCAGCGGTTTGGTGAGACCAGTTGCCTTTGAGGGCTCCATTGTAAACTGAGGCAAGATTTTTGAGTTTGTCTACTTTGCATCAATGCTAGCAGATCGTCATAGCTCAACTGAAGAACATCAAGGTAGATCCAGCTTTGTATCTGGTGTCTTCTTTCACTGTCAGAGATGGAACCACTGGTTTGGGCAGCACCCAAAGGTTACTGTGCTTCATGTGGCTCAGTTCTTTGAGCCATGCCACTGTGGGTGGGAAAAGGACAGAAGCATCACATGGCAGCTGGAGTTTGGAGCTGCCACCTTATTAACTGAATCTGTCAAAGGAGGGTGCCAAATTCAGGAGCTGCCTTTGACAGCTGCAGAGACAGGGAGCATCCTGTGCTAGATCACAGCGACTGATGGGCTTGAGCATGTGCACAAGTGAGTGTACTGCTAATTGCTAGTGCAGCCCCTGGAACCATTTTGGCCCTGGCCCATTAGCACCATCCCAGTGCCTGAGCAGAGTCTGGGAACTAGCGTAGGCCTGAGACTGCTCCTAATAAACCGCATAGATGAGGCTATTCTGGGGTTTGCATTGTTTTTTTGGAGCAGGGGAGAAGAGAGGAGAGACTTTAGCTCCATGCATGTGACCTGTGCCATATAAGCTAAGCTGCATCAGGGGTACAAAAGGGTCCTTGGACTCTATTTACTAATATAAATGTAACCATAGCATTTGTTGCTGAAGTATTACTGTATAGTATTCACAAACATGAGAGACTATTTCAAGACAAATAACTGTAGCTCTCCAGAGACAGCACGTGTGGCAATTCCAAGTACACAGTTTACCGTGAAATTAATATGCGCCAACAGTCCCTTGCAGTCTGGTGCCTGAGAAAGGCAGAGATAGGAATTTTTCTGTCTCCCACTATTTCATCGGTTTAGAAGTAGACCTATAATAGTATAATACAACACCTTTCAAAATCATCAAGTCTTAGGTTAAACTTATGAATTTGTGTGTGTAACAGTCGTAGAAAATGAAGTGTTAAATGACTTATTCCCCAAAATAAGTGAACGCATCCATTTTTGAGGTCACTGCAAAAGTATCGTTCTAAGTCCATACTTTCACGAAGGCTTAAACTTTTCATTCATAATTCTGGCTGCAAGCTGGTCTTCTGTCACTGATAAACTGTGAAACACTGTCCCTCAAGACTGAAACAGTTCATGTGCCAGCACTTATTGTGCTGTACAGTATGCTCATAGTTCCTATTGTCTCACTCTATGAGAAATCTTGTTAGCTTAACTATGCAGAGTGAGAGTCGTATTTTCTCTTCACATGTGAGCTGCACACATTGTGAGAATTGGAGAGGAAAATTTAACCTTTTACTTTTTCCCTGCAAGATTGAGGCTTTACTCCATGCCCAGACGAATCATTTCTGGTACAAATAATTTCATAGTCTCAAATAAACCAGAGTCAGCAGTGACAAGCAGAATTCTAGAGCTATTCCTTAATGTATTGTTGCTTTGAGTTAGTTTGTTTTCTTCTGGGTGGCGTAGAGGAATTATGCAGGAAACAATAGCATCAGTCTCAATGATCTTGACAGTCTATTGCAGCAAAAAACTGGTAGAGAAAGGGTAAAACAAGCAAGCAAACTGGTTATGCAGAGTATAGCTGTGTGTATTCCCAGATCCATTTTGTTTGACGTTGTATTGCTTTTACATACAGAAGCTATGATTTCAGTGTTGGATAACTTGCAGATTCTGATCCTCCAGACGTCTAAGCATGACAGCTTAATATACGCTAAGGAACTCACATTAATTAACTTTTATGGGACTGGAACTTAGTTTTTAAAATATTAATTTCTAGTTTGAAAATTTTATCTTTGTAAAATCTTACTCTGTAAGTAGTGGCTCTTTTATCTCCATCCTCTTTAAGATAATTTTTTACTGATGAAATACCAGCTGCAGTTATGTTTGTAGGTTTTTTGAGTATTTGCAGTGGGATGAAGACTACCCCTCTTATATAGTCCTTTGCAAACCTTACTATGCTTCAGGTGTCAAGGTAAATTTAGTGAGAGAATTTGTCCTGTATGCCAGTTTCTGCATGAAAAGATGAATAACTATAAGAACATGATGTTTGGGGATTTTATGGCAGCCAGGTTGGTAAGGAAGCTGACAATGTTCTCCAAGTCTGGTTGATTGCATATGAAATTTAAAGTGCAGTTGGAGCTGTCTGGATTTAATTCCCACCCTCCACACACACACCCCTTTGGTATGGGGGAATAAAACATCTCAGCTTATGCAGGAGAAAAAAATTAAAACCAGGCAGAGCCAGCCCCATTGTAAGCTTCACATGCAATCAAACGGCCTTGCAAGGAAACTCCCCTTCCTGGCCGCACTGCTGCCACTGGTGAACCACAATTACAAAAAAAAAAAAAAAAAAATCACTTTTTATACTCCCTGCTTTCAAGCTAGACATTGACATGTGAACCAAAATCTTCTTTTTAACTATTGCCCGGGAGGCCACCAAAGAATCCCAGCTGACCCCCTGCCATCAGAGTGAGTGATAGTCTGCTGCTGGTGTTGCAGCTCACTTCCCCCAGGCTGCCACCCTGAGAGATCCCACCATCCACCATCGGTGTGAGTGACATTAGCCCACTGGGCTTTGAAAACACTTTTCAGGTCGGTCATTGCAGAGAGATGGCTTCCTTCACACACACCATCAGGGTGAGTGACGTCAGGCCACTGGGGTTTAAAATACAGACCCTCAGGCTTGCTAAGCTGACACTGCTGAGAAAACTGCTTTTATTGTTTTACATCAGCAGGGACCTCTTTGTCTTTTTTTGCATTGTTTACTTAGAAGCCAGTCTCCCCGTTCCCTGACTCCCACCCCAGACAATTATTAACATCTGCAGGATAATATTCTACTTTTAAAAAAAAAAACAACTGAAGGTAAAGCAGATTTTAGTCTTTGAATTTTTATAGCCATCTGCTTTCTCATATGATTTTTGAAAGATCCTGGGTGTGCCTGAAGATTTGTTACAGAAAAGTCTTAGAATAATAAAAGGAGAGCAATTTTTAGAGATTCTAGACCTTTTAGCTGTCCAGGTCAGACACTCCTTGATTGATATTGCTAATGATAGTTATTCTTCCTTCTTAGCTTTTCCTGAGGTTCCTGGAAAATTAAGAATTCAGGGAATGTTTTTCTCTGTCTTGACAGAATATGACTCTGGCTGGTGCTTGGTCTTCCAATTCATGCTGCAAAAATTAAAAGGATCCTCTCTGGCCAACCATTATAGAAATCTATATCTCAAATTTTGAATAGCTTTTGAATCCTAAATTCAGATGATGAGATTTTAGGAGCTTTGTGAAATAATAGAGGGGATTTAGGGTTAAAATCCCTAAACTGGCTAATATGGAATACAAAGATTTCAAATTGTCATTATATAATATTGCTGAAAATATTGTATCATATAATTATACATAGTGCAGTAGAAGTACCATTTTTATGAATTGTGTTTCCCTGTCATTCAAAATTAGGAAATGTTTCTTGATAGATTATTGAAAAGTAGTGGGGTTTTTGTCCAAATATTTATAACCGAAGGATTCTAATTCCTTATGAAAACAGCAAACATAGGTAAGCTAAAATAAATACATGCATTTGAAAATTAAGGAAAATAAATTCTGAGGAAGATTACTTGGTTAATTGTTAATTTATTTAAAGATATAGAATAGTATTGAAACCAGTATTTTTTGTCTGATTTGCAACTTTGGTCTGTGCAATTTGAAGCTTTTCTTTCACTGATCTGATCTTCATTTCAATGCATAAATTCATTTGGAGTTAGATTTCACAAGAGGTACTGTGGAGAGTACTATTGCTCTTTAAGAGAAATTCAATTGCTTAGAATAGTCTCTCACTTCCTCAGCTTGCCTATTTTCTGAAGGGCATCAACTACAGATAGATACTGAATGGCATGAGTTTCACTGAAGGAAGAGACCTTTTAATGTTTTTGAGAGATTAACAGGAAATTATTGACAGTATGTTATAAAAATGGATTTTGGTGAAGCAACTGGGCTGTCCAGTAAAATGTATCTGAAGAGAATTTGCTTTAGCCTTGTGAGAACTGAAATACAGAACAGAAATGTATTAACTGTGCAATACTAGATTAGACTGAAGTCCTTTGATGTTGGCATGAAGGTAGCGCCCAGTAGTTACCACTATGAGATGCTTCTGAGGACACCGCACGCAACGATGACACAGAGTCTTCCACACTGAAGTTCTCATCCTAAGATATATCCTTAAAGGTTCAGGTTTTTCCTACTCATAAAAGTTATTTTAAAGATGCAGTTTTAATGAGCTTAATCATATTCTGTGGTAGGAAACACCACAAGCCAGTTACGTATTTTGTGAAGTTTTTTTAAATTATTGTCCTGAGTTTTGAATAAGCCCCGCTTCACCTTCATATAAATGAGACTTTTGAGGCCAGCTGCTTGTTTCTGCCCCACAAAAACTGAAGCAAGAACTGAACCCTGGACTTCTGCAGTTCAGAATCACAGACAACATAGGGAATTGAACTGCTATGGTATAAAATTTGCAAGAGGTGTTAAGGAGTGCTTTTGCTTTTTCTACTGGCTGCAGCAATCTGTACATAATTTGCCATTGTGCCGCTGTTATCTTGACCAGACTGAAGAAGATGCTCCTTCTAGCTCTTTTTGTGCCATTCACAGGAGTTCATGTGTTGCTCCACGCACCCTGGTGTGCAGGCTGTCTTACTAGCAGCACACCCCAACCAGCTCCTCTGTCTAGCATGTTCTGGGAAAGGGCAGTGTATGTTCAGTGCTGTGCAGTTTAGGGATTCCCCTGCCGTGGAAATCCCCAGATCTCCGTCTGGTCAAAAGGCTATCCATACTATACCTTGTGTGAGGATTGCTTCATTTTGTCAATGACAGTCCTAACATTGCAAAACCTGTCTGTTCAGAAATGAGAAAGTTGGCCCCAAATGTCATGAGTTTGTTATAAAATTTGAACAATAAAAATAAAAATAAAAGTTGCCTCCAGACATTTGGGACTTTTTGGTTTACTCAGTTTGCACATTCAAATTATCCTATAGAACCATGAACATTATTTTAGATCTTTGTTGTAAAATTAAAATTAAGTTTTCTCTTAAGTGCACATCTTGAGAGTCAGATTCATGAGATCTGCCAAAAAGTCTAGAGTATCTGTGACTGTCCACATAGAAATGAAAGATGGATGTCCCTATAGCAACTGGAATCTGAAATCGAGGGATTGCAAAAAGGAAGGCAACAACCCAGTTGGGTTATGCTTGCTTTGGCTCTGAGTACTTTGGATAAGGAATTACAAGTTCTGTATCTGTCTGCCTTATGCACTGGCATGCTGGATCTGGAACAGACCACACATGTATTTCTGCACCTTCTGTATTTGGATAGAAGACATCAAATCTTCTGCTAAAATGCGGCTTGCTATATGGCAATATATGTGACCATCACTGTATTAGCTGCACCAGGAGTGTTGGTTTTGGTGACACAATTAGTTTCTGCAAAAAGGATTGTGATGCCAGTAAAATAGTATGATTTCTGTAAAGCACCTGTTGTAATTCTTAAGGATTTATTATTCTGTTTCCACGCAAATAAATTACCAAAAACATATATTGGCAGAATATTTTCTAAATATAATATTTAGAAAGTGTCCAGAAAAAAAAAATATAAAAATCTGAGTCATTTATAAGAGGTTGAAGAATGTGCTAGTTTTACTCAAGACACTGGTGAAGGAGCACTATGCCCTCCTCAAAATAACCCCCAGTCAGGTTACATGCTGTAAGAATGTATTTTTTAATACAGATGCTTGTCAATGGCAGCTTTAGCTTGCCTACCACACCTTTCCCAAAATGTGCTGTTATTTTTATGAATTAAGGCACACAGAATTTCTTACTCACAGTAATTCTCTCTTTTTCTCATCTCCTCTAAAGGGCTTTCTATAAACTCTTTTTTTTTTTACTGGTTAAATCACATGACACCAGTGATGCACATAATTATTTCTCTGCTTGCTACAATACTACAGCCTGTATAAAACCAATCACAAAAATGAAGTTCTGAAAAAGGATGTCTGCTTACCTATGTTTCTCAGTGTAGATTTGTTTGAAAGGCCTGAGCTCTGCTTTGTCATTAGTAGTGTACAAAATCAATTGTGAGATTATTATTCTGGTAGTCATGCAATTTCTATTGCATACCATACTTTGTCTTGATGCTTTTAGAAAGTGCTACTGATTCATAATTTCACTTATTTTGCATCATCTTAATTAAATAAGATTAGGACTACAAATGCCACAAGATTCTACCTACAAGAAATAGTTACGTTCATGATTTTGGAGAGTATAGCTTGACATTACCAAGTCAAACATCAAGGTCTTAAAATGAAATTATAAGTTATAGACCTGTTTCAACATCTGGGGAGAATGGTATGGTTCTGGTCTATGCCACTAAAAGGTTTAGCATATTAGTATGCTCGCCACTATCAGCCTTTCAGCTGCAGGACGGTGTCATACTGAGCAAAAGATGACTTACATCCAACAGGGAAGTGGCAAAATGGAAGTCACATTAATTCCCTGCCAAATTAAAATTAACTTTTATTTTGCAATAAATAATTTAAATTAAAATCATTTCCTAAACATAAAAATAAAATATAATGATAATAGAAAATAGTTCATGCAGTCATTTTTTAATTTGGGGTCACTGTCTATTCCATTTTCTATGACATTTTCTTGACTAAATTGTTGGTTTGGTTTTGTGTCAAATTTATTTTTTACCAAAGGCAGATATATTACAATACTACAAAAAACCACAGAAATAATTTAATATTTCATTTGAAACAGAAATTATTAGGCACAAATTGGTTTTTTCCACCCAGTTCAGTATTGCTGGTGGGTTTAACTTTAGTTAATACACATAGTAAAGGTATTCATACTTGTGCCTTTTGACTTGGCTATTAACATGTCGAGATTAAACTGGGGAAGTCTTAATTCACCAATGTGTTGTGAAAACAAGGCTTTTTCATACAAAAGGCTGTATGATTATTAGTTTCTCTCTCCCTGCTCTTCAGTGAAACGTGCATTTGCTAGATTAATTGGTTTGTGAGATTACCTCATCTTGGTCCTTTTCTAGTTTTATCTATATATTTATTATTCCTCATCTTACCTCTTTTCCCGCATTTGTTCTGACCTTACATAAGCAATTACCTTTGAGTATTTTTTTTTTCAAAAAAATACTCATTTTAGAGAGATTGTCTCATGCCATGAAGAAAGCAGAAACAAGTTCAAATGAGAGACATCATAAGAGACTTGTAATCCCTGTTGCGTCTGTGTATTCTTGTCAATTTGCAAAATATCAAAAAAGTCCCTTTCTTTGAGACTACCTTTCTCATATATTTTCCATTTTATACCCTTGAAGTGCAGTAAAAAAACAGGCAGAAAACTAAGACTGTAATTTAAGTTACATTTCCACCCCCCACCCCCACTCCCCTATTTCATAAACAACAGGCTAAATACTACTATAGCTCTCATATTTCTTTCTTTGTACTTTATTTGCCATGTGAGACTTTGGAGACCCTTCCTCTTGTCTCATTTTCTATTTTCCTTATGAGAAGGTGAAGCGTAGTAATATTACAAGAGGGTAATATATTCCCTGTACACATGTATATATCAGCGGTCACAGAAATTGTAACTAAAATGACAGATACAGTAAGTATTCTTCAGAGTCTTTTGTTAGTTTAGATTTAGGTCACAAAGTGTATTTCCCAGGCTGTCATTCTAAGATGAGCCAGTCTGACTACATAAATGTTGTTTTAGCTTTTTCAGAGCATTGGCTTTGTAGCAGCATTAAATTAGTGTTTTCAGAACTTTTGCAGTGTTCCTAACAATCCCGGTTAAGACATAAAGATTAATTTTTAAACAGTACTTTTCCCGCTCAAATCCTTTGCCCGTGTTTCCATATGGTTTCATTTTGATGCCCTTGAATCCATTCTATTATTGCTTGCCCCCTTTTACTGGAATTCACTGGAGGAAAGTGCTATTAGGGTTTTCCTTTTTGCAGAAGTGGGGAGTTCTGAAAAGAGAGCACAAGATGAAATAAAAGGGTACATTTATGAACAAAATGGACATAATAATCAAGGTTTTCTGTTGGATCTTTGTGGTCTAGAGAGGATCACTGGCATTCTGAACGAGAACAAAGGTTCTTAGAAAAAAATCAAGAAATTAGCAACATTCTCTGGAAGCTTAAATTTTGGAAGCTTAAATTTTTCTTATGTTTCATGTCTCTTTCTAGTTCTGATGAATCTTTGAAATGGTAAAATAATTTATATCCATTCACAAAGATTATTTTTTGTTAAGGTACATGGCAGCTGTTTAAGTAGCATCTGACACTATCAGACAATTTAAAGGGAACTCTTTAGCCTCATGTTTAGATATTAAACATGTTGTTAATTTGTATTACCTGATTAGAAATGTATATGCAAAAACAAATGCATCTTGAGCACATTTTAACTTAAAATACTTTATAAGGTCTCCTCACGTGTTTAAAACCCAGCTCTGTTTCTCACATTCTTGTAGAGTGCTTCATGCATTCAGTGGAGGTATTCATGGCCCTAACCAAATTTGGAACATGCTAATATACTTCGCTAAACTGAGGCCTCCAGTTCCAATGAACTGAAAAAAACCCTCAGATAACTAGGAAATAACTGCAAAAAAAATTACAACTTTCAGGAGAAGCTTTAAAAAAAGCTTGTCATAGTTTTCTTGGATAAAACTAAATGCAAAGTTTTGCAGTGACTTGAAATATGGTCTTTATTCACAAATTTGGAATTTGCACTTCAGAAGGACAACTAGAATCATAAAGTATAGTAAACACAGAGAAGGAATTTTCCCTTTTGTTAGTTGTCTGTCTTTAAGAACACAGAAAACAGTGTTGAAACTTGTTTTTACGTGTTTCTGATTTTCAATTTCTAGGGCTATATTTCTTGAATAAAGTCCGTGTTAGGAAGTCCATATACAACACTCACAATTTCTGTAGTTAAATAATGAGCAGTGTTTGATTTGCCAGCAGGAAAATGATATATTCAGAAAAAAACACCAGAATTTTCAACACTATTGTTAAACTTTGTTTAATTGTTACTGATTTGCTACAAAATGAAGGGGAATTTCAGGAATGCTTATGTAAATTATTTTGAACTTTGCCTTGAATGTCTTTATGACGTTCTCCATCTTCACAGCCTTCAGTCTTAAATGTCTCCCTACAAAGGCAAAGCCCATGGTTTCTTTCCTATATATGTTATGGTCTGACTGTTGTCTCTTCAGGTTAGAAGTTTTCCATCACAACTTGGATTTATGTATTCAGATTATTTTCTTGAATGCTTAAAAGATTTTACAGTGATAGCTTCTCAACATGAAGAACTGGAACAAGAAAATAGATTTTAATAGAAAAATGGTAAACGCATGTTATTGTGCTCATAAATCACATTGCTAGAAATAGTGGCAAGGTGTCTTTTGTAATAATATGTAGAGACTGAAAGGGATCTTCTGGCTCATCCAGTCTCCTCCTGGGTCAGGCAACCACCTCATACCATCTTTTTAATAAATTGGTTAAGTTCCATCTTAAGATGATCTGGGCTAATTTTGCCCCGTTGCTTCTTCTGCAGGACTGTTCAAGAGCTTCGTTGCTCTCTCTATCCTGTCCTGGACTGTGTTTGACTTGCAGTACGTACGTATCACACCATTGATTGTATCACTGTTAGCAGTCCCTCAGGCTGGAGTCTCACTCTTTATTCAGTTGTAACTATCCAATTATGAATGTCATCCAGTTCTTTCTGGGTGGTATCTGTGTCTTCAGCTCTACTGACAATGTATCCTAAAGCTTGTTATCAACATGTGCATACATGGATTCTTGTCTCAAGATTAAGTTAACATACATTAAACAAGATGTTTGAGGAGCAGTCTGGTCTGATACTTCCTTTCTCAGGATTACTTGTGATCATCTCATTTTCCTGTTGTTGGCCATTTTTTTACATGCCTTGTCATTCTTCCAGTAACACCCACCTTCTTTTAGCATAACTAAGAATTTCATTTATGGTGTTGTAACAAAATTTTTGTCGATGCCCAAGTGGATTATTTCTATTGCATTTCCTTTGTCTGAAAATATGTTATCTGATGAATGAATGTCAGCATCTGGCCACATTATGTCAATATGACAAAATTCATGTTTAGTATTTTACTCATGGGGTTTTGCCTTCCTTTCCCCCTCCCCCTCCCCATTTATTATTGCCTCCCGCTATGAATTTTTTCACATTCTTAGGGTCATTCTAGCCCATAGTGCTATGTATTCTCTGATCAGAGTGTGTCATTATAGGTAATATCTATAGGGCAGCCTCATGGAACCTGAAGCTTTTTCTGCTAGGTCATTAAGAACCAAAAATTACAAACTAGATATTTCCCAGAATGTCCTTCACTTCAGCTGTTTGCTATGTCAACCAGCTAAAATATGTACAGAAACTAAACTTTGCTTACTAATGGAAAAAGACAGCATTAGGATGTCTGCACTGTAAGTATCAGTGAAAGTTTAAATACTTCTATGCAAAAATAAGCTCTGAACCCAGATATCCTAGGCAATGTTTTTATTGGAAGTTGATTCTAGCCTAGTCCAATTTTATTCTTGTTTTTATATTATTCATTCCCTTTTTGACAACTCACCAAGTCATGCTTTTTCCTGGCATAGGTCATTCTCCTTTTTATAGCAATAGTAGGTGGAGAGGAGTCAGCAGAAAGAAATCACAAAAGGTCCTTTTTATTTCCATATAATTCTACCTAAATATTTGAAGGAAGATTGTATTTCTTTGTAGTATCCTAGGCATCTGATGTCCCTATCACCAGTTCCTGACAATAGGTTTCCAGAATTAGAATACAATTACCATGTAGCCTGTCCAAAGATGACTTGAAGACCTCTTGCAGACTTAATGGCTTTTATTTTCCAGCAGCTAAAATCCCACAGCTTTATGGATTTTGATTGCAAACTACTATAAAAAAAAATATCCCTGTTGATTTACACAATAGTTATAGTAATCTTTCAGAACTTTCATCTTTTCCATCATATTTTTTATATAGAGAAAAAGATTATCAGTTTTTTACAACATGTGACATTTTGTTTTATTTAAAGAGCTTTATTTCTAGATAATATTTCTAGATAGAAAGAGATGGATGTGACTTCCCTAGTACAAGACTTCTTGACTGTTCCTTTTAAGGGTGTACAAGCAGTCTAGATACCTTGATGGAAGCAGAGATGATGTCAAAAAAGGCCACTGGCCCACAAATTATTATGTCAATAGAAAAATAGAACAGTCTTTTTTTCCTCCATATGTGGACCAAGTAAGTTAGATCAAGACTTTATTTTCAGATGATAACAAGATAATTCACAGATGTCTTTAATTGCAGTTACGACTGCTGGATTAATTAATGAAACTTAGTGAATCATACTGCTAAAATTAGACTCAGAAATGCAGCAGTCACTATTCTGTGGTTTTCTTGTGCCTTTCTCACTACTTACCTTTATGTTGCTAGAGTCTGGATTTCACTGTTACCAAAGCTGATTGCCCGTTTCTGTTGCAGTGAAAGTCTAAGCTAAAATCATTAATGTGCTGGTGGCTAAGACCCTCAAACATTTCTACTCAAGTCAGAAAATTCTTCCAATGGTAAAATTCAAGAACAGCACATCTTACTGCAAGAGAAAAAGAAGTGGATCTTCTGAAGAACCCTGGGTTTTGCACACACAAAGGGAGTACAGCTCTCACAAATGGAGTAATACTGCACTGAGCTCCTGAGCTAACCTGGATGCTCAAATCAGGTTCAGATTTATCCACCTGGCATTGCAGCAAAGGCTTAGAAGCTGTGGTTGCATTGCTTGCTTTTTTGCGTGGTACTGTGTCCCATCACTCCCACCCTGCCCCACCACGCCACATCCCCCACCTGTGTATCAACTAGTACCTACTAAGTCTGTAAAATCTTAATAGAGACAAGGCAATTGTCTTACTGCTCTGAAGTGTGAAGGTCATAGCATTGATTCTGCTTAGTTACTACTGGAAAACTAGAGTGCTTTCTCTCCACTAGGAAGTTACAAGCAGGTAGCTTTTAATTACCTGCTGTAAAATCAACTTTCTGGAATAAAAACGAAGGCACATGAACATCTGTGATTTAACTTCTTTTACTCACTTGCTAAGACTAGTAGTCCATCTGGCTATTTTAATATGATTTATCGTCATGCATTCTTCCTTTTTTTTCAGTTTTTTACCAACGTATTTTGGTGTTTGTGTTAACCTTGTAAAAATTTCTGTGATCCTTTCTAAAACAGAGCTTCATGATTTATTTTTGTAGTTTAGTAGGTCAGATAACTTGTTCTAATGCAGACAGATCAGTGACATACAAGAAAGGAAATGTGAATTATCTGCCCACATCCCGCAGTTTAGATAGCATCTCAGACTGAGCTATGCACCTGGGATACTCCTAGTGATACCAGGAACCCATGAGGTGTGTCCAATAGCACTTCATTCCTTCTCGTTCCATGCTTCAGTCTCACTAGCTATATTTGTGCAGACAGGAGCTTTTTAATTTAAGCATGAAAGAAACTATTCTAAGCAATTATTTACTGAGAGTGTCTCCGCTCTTGAAGTAACATGTTGATTCCATGTACCGTTGAGACTGTATTATGTAGTCATTACTCAGAATATCAAGACAGAATTGCCTAATAAGAGAAGCATAAAACAAGATGATTTGCGTAGCTCAGCTGAACTTCACAGTTTGCATTTCTGAACAGGAGAAAACGCCAAGATTCCATAAGGCAACTACTTATTCTAAATCTGGCATTTCTCCTATTCAGAAACACAGATTGTGAAGTTCCCTCAAGTCACTCAGATCAATATTTTTCCTGAATATTTTAATAACAAGCATATTTTCTGTTATTAGTGTTTGTCTTGTATACTATTTGCATATTAAGATATGAGTATATTTACTTACCTGCTGTCTCTCTTTCTTGATTCTCCAAGAAAAATCTTTGTAGTACATTTAAAGGAGTAAGAAACATAGACAGGTTGATACATGTGTGCCTTTGCTAAAGAATTAAGATGAGTATCATGCACAGCTCATTTGTGGCTTTGTCTTATGTCATTCCATCACTTGCAAGTAATAAAAGAATTCCTAGACCATATAAATAAGGGTTTTCACACATACAGCATGTAAATCTGGCTTGAAGGCTGTGTCTGTATTAATGAATAAAATGGACTAAGGAATATTTCTTCATCCTGAAGCTAACTGGGATGACGAGCCCTGTGTCCATATGGACACTCTTTTACCCTTCTGACTATTAACTGTATTCTTGTTAGGGATAAGCCTTGGCCTGTGTGAATCCCTGAAATACAGCTTTGAATTGTGGGAGAGAGGTAGTTGGCCTGAGTCAAAAAATGCCAGGAACCTGAGTAACAACTTCACACTACCTCTGCTCACCCGTGCTGTGGCCCTGCTGAGCTTATCAGTGCAGTGTTATCGGAAGATTTTGTTGCATCCTGCTTTAGGATACTGTTCAGGTCCCTTTCTGGCTCAGTAACTTAAGCCTCAGCCCAGCTCTCTGTACTGAACACAGTGGCTTAGAGCTACTGGCCTTCATGGAATCGGTGGAAGGGCAAAAAACTCCACCTCCTCCTTCCACCCAAGTTTGTTTATTGGCAGCAGTGCTGCTCTGTAACTTGGGGAGAGGGGAGAAAGGTTGCATGTAACAGTAAGTCTGCCTAACCTCCACCATGAATATAAGCAACAGTTGTTGCACTCCCCCTACTCTGTTGGGCCACCCCCCTGCCCCCCATGGAGCCTTTAAGCAAAGATACCACCCATGGTCTGCAATTTCTGTGAGCCCCAGGGAAGCTTTGAGGATTCTATGCACCTGATGGTGCAGCCGATCTGCCTGAGACAGACAGCACATCAAGTGATTGTATGTGCAAGTAATGACATTTCTTTAATTCGAATATCCAAGTACTTTGTACAAGCATTTTCCCATGAGTTGTTGAAAAATGGACTAAATATTTTGCTTTTCATTAGAAAATATGAGGATTTCACAATGTCAGGCATATTTAACTCTTCTGTGGATCAGGTATGTAAAAATTTTATGGGTTTTTTTTTTTTTTTCTTCTTTATTAGCATCATCAGAACAGAGTGAGAATGTAGGTTCTGGGCTCAATACATGCTGTTGAATACAAGATTATAATAGAAGCTTATTTGGTATGTTCTTACGTGATTTGCTACTGTAGTGAAAACATAGCTATTAAAACTTGGTAATCAGTAGTGGCTATTTGCTGCTGTGAAAACCCAAATCCCAAATGTCAACTTAGTTTCTGTGGTTCTTCAGAAAATGGTATATTCAACTCTGTTCTATACTTACTAAGTTTTACTGACATGACTATGTCTGCTAGCAGTGCAGTTTTTTTCATTATCGTAACTACTTTACACTGCCCTACCGCAGATGTAGGTATGCTGGTACTCTTGCTGAAGATGTGAGTCTTGCTTCGCTGACCAGAAGGAGGTTATACCTTTAAAAAATGTTTGAACTAGAATTACCATTTCTAGATTAGGGGAATGATTGCCCTGTGTGGGACTAATAAAAAGAGAAGTTCTCTAAGTGTAGACAAGGCTTCAGTTTCACAGACACAGAACAGTTCTGAATAAATAAAGCCCTTTCTGTTTGGCAGTCAGCACTGCTGACTCTTACGACTTTATCATGTTTTTCAATATTTGTTTTTGGTTTGTTTCTTATAATCCTCAAGTTCTTGCATAACAGGAATGCATAGAAATCTGTGCTTCATATTAGACTGTATTTCTAGCATTCATAATTGTGGAGAAAAAGCTTGAAAACGCTCTTACAGTCCCCACTTCTGATACAGCAAATACAAGGATTCTGAAATGTGCAGTATTTTAAAATATTGTAAGTTTTAGATCAGGTCCTTCTTTTTGAGGCCTCCCCTTCTTACAGTTTTGATAATAATGACTTCTATATGTTTTATTTGCCTGAGTTGGTTTTAAATGTGTTGGACCTCATGTGCCGAAATGCTCAGGCAAAAATGCATAAGATATACTTTTTAATAGAATTGCATACATTAGAAAAGTATGTTTTTCAGGTTCAGGGGCTTCTGCTCAAAATTGTGGCTGTTTTCTTTCTGGAAACATTATAGTAGGTACACTTCTTTTTTAGATATGCTTTATGAAGTGAAACTTCGAAGTTGAGCTCTATGCCGAGTACTGGTTATTAACATTCTAAAATGAGTAGATTTGGAACAAATTTCACAAACACAACATATGTCATGATTTTGTTAAAATAAACAGTGCCCATGAGCCTCCTCAGATGTAGCATCAAGAAGGGGCTTTCTGCCTCTAGGTGACTGTACACATCTGTTAATTCAGAGATCTAAATGTGAAATCCAGCACTCAGGGACACCAAGTGGATATCTGATACTCTCCAAGGAATTTGGTCTTCATGAACCATTGTATGGATTATTCACAGCCATGCATTTTTTCCCTGCTTGTGACAGAAGAAATATGGGTGAAAAAATTGCATCAATAATTAATCCTGGTATAAATCAATACAAGTTACTAATAAATGAGAAACAGAGGCTTGTTACTGCCAAAAATCAGCTGTTAATGCCTCTTCACTTACTGAAATGGCATATCACAAATGTTCTATTACTAACTATAAAATCTTTCTCTAGGTGAAAGTAAGGAATATTCTCCAGCTGTACTGTGAAAGCTGCAGTCATAGCACAGGATAACTTGGAATTGGAATAAATGTGCATAGAGCATGAGAAACGAGGAGATACAACTCTTTATGCCTACTTTTCTTGACTATTCAGAAGTACTTACAAGATTTCGGAGTGTAAGGGCTCAATACACTTGTCCACACATAGGGATCTTGGTCCATTGAAAACTCCTTAGGGTATCACAAGCGTCCTCATGAGGCTGTCAGATATGACACAGGACCTGTGGAAAAGCCATTTTCTTTGGGAACAGCAGATGTAGACCAAAAAGGATTTCCTGCAGTAGAACTAGATGACCATGTACTGGTAACTGAATGTTGAACCTTCAAAGTCCAGGATGAATTCAATCTTAGGATCTGTTCTTGAAGAAGGTATCTGTGCCACTTCTAAAGAATGGAATAAGACTAGTCTTTTCTTCAAAGTGGCTATCCCTTTCTATTCAGTGTGGTTGCTCAACATATTGACTCCTTCCTTAACCAAACATACGTGTTCCTTGCCCATGCAGGTAGTGAGGGACACCCCCACCCCCCCATCTCTCCTGGTAATACTGCAAAGTTTGGCGAAACTCATAAACTTGGCTCCATCCCACAATGATGTCCTGATGGTGTCACTCTCCTGAAAAATAGCAGAGGTGGGTATGATTTCTTCAGGCCAAGGATTGTCAGGGAAGTGCTTTAATCAATAGACTGCTGCTACCAATGGACATTTGAAAGGAAATGGTGGGTATGTCTTCACTGCATGATGGGCCTGATCTTTTCAAGGTGTAGTCCTCACAATTCTGAATTTATTTCTCAAAGCTCTGTTTAGGTACCGGAGACCTTTACTTGAGTCTGCCAATAAAGTGGTCAGAAATGAGACCTGTGTCTGAGAAGTATAGGCACTGTTAAAAACTATATCCCTCAGCAATGATTAAACTCACCATCCATGTAGGTGTGTCACCTAGCAGCACAACAGCAGTGCTTCCCAGTTTCCCCTTAGCAACCCTACTTCCAGGGTCACAACCTCACTTTCATTTTCACTTCCAGGCTTGTGGGCCCCAAGTGGGGTCATGGCCCTAACTTGGGAACTGCTCTATAACACATTGAAAAAATTAACATACCAGCCAGTAAATACATCAGCAAAACAAATCCATCCAGTCTACCCAAGACCCTGTGCTGTCTGCCATCCCTAGAGGCCTTTACCTATTAAACATGGGTTTTCAAAACCATGGATCTTCTTGCAAGCTCATATACTGCTTTGAGTATGTGTTACCATTGTCTTGTAGTCTTCCTTTCTGCCATTTAGCTAAATTTGGTGTTGACAAATAATGTGCTAACACTTCTGAAAATATGACCCTCTTTTTCTTTCTCATTCATATGTTGGAGGTGCTGCTTAGATTTATTATTTGCACATAATAGAGTTCGCAGTTATTGTGTGTCAGAAACAAGATCTGGAGAGTCTGCTGTTCCCACAGCTGGAGCAACACATACACATCTGCTAAAACTGCAGTGTAAATTGTTAGCAATTAATCACTTACACTGTATTCTATCAACTCTCCTTCTCCTTAACTCCTACTGGTCTTTACCCTCTTCTCCCTTCTTCTTCCACTGCTGTCTTCTGTTCTCCTTTTCTTCCGTGTCTCCCACTTCATTTTTAACATGTTCTCCAGAAGTGCCCAGTCTGGATGTGGAGATGCTGCTGCAAAAGCGCCTACTTCTGTTGCAGAACGTTCTGTCGCTAACACAGAACGCAGGATGTTCTACAACTTGCACAGGTTGTGAAAGCACACAGGATATGAAATCTCAGTGTATTCTCTTTACAGTGGGGAGATTATAACACTGTTCTAGCAAGGTCTGTTACTCACAGTCACCAAGAAGTCAGTGGCAGCAAAAACGATGAATCTCCTGTTTCATGTGTCCCATGGTGGACTCCAAGCAACATGGTTAGTTCACACAAGGTATACCAGTAGATGGCACTTCAGCATTCATAGCATTGCTTATACATTTTAGGGTCTGACAAAAATGGCCTTCTTTTTGTAGTTCTTCACATATGACTTTTACTATGAATTTTCTCTTAGGTCTTTTTCACTTTTCCTGGGATCTTTACTCTACCCATGATGGAAAATGTTTTTCATTTTCCGTATTGTGACACTTTTCTGTTGTTTCTCTATTTCTCCCAGTTTTCCAAATGGTATGTCTCATTTTGAAAAGAAAGGGGGGAAAGGGGGGAAATAAATAATAATAATAATAATAATAATAATAATAATAATAATAATAATAATAATAATAATAAACTTGTAAAGTTGAAATCCCTCACTTATTTTTTTTCAGAAAAGGGTTACCTAGATCCTGACCGATTCATTACCGAGAACTCAGGGGGTGGTGAGCAGTAGCAATAAGATTTAGTCCCAAATGTTCTTAAGGTCTTAAGTGTGTATCTGAATGTGTGGCTCCAAAAGTGCACTGCAATGACCCACCCTGCATGTACAGACAAAATGGTATTAATACCAAGAACAGACCATACTAAGCCTGTTATAATATATAATATAATAGATAACCATGTATTTCTTGCAGTGTGAGGTAAATTGCTATTTACTAACTTGCAGTGTATCTGTGAAACACATGCAAACAGACACTGTGTGTCCTCAAGTCTGTGTGTTACGCTATTTTTGCTTCAGGTAACACTTCAGGTTCTGGCCTTGCTTCCAGATAGGAAATGAAGGTTTTAATGGGGCTTCTGCTGTGGGCCCTGGCTGGATTTCACCCTGTCAGTGCATGTGGTGCTGCTTGCTAGGTTGCTGACAGTGGCAAGTGCCTTTCAATTAAGGATGAAGTTTCATCAGAGCTTGTAAGTGGAGACTGCTGCAGAGATTAATAAACAAATTGTCACAGTTTCCAGGAATGCTGGGTTGGGAAGTGCAACTCTCAAGTTTGCAGGCTGTGTAAATTTGGAGCTCTGAGTCTGTATCTTCGTAGAGATTGACTCAGTCCCTTTTTTCTTTTTCATAAAATGAATGAAAATCATTTTATCTAAAGCTGAAGTCCAAATGTGGAAATACTTAACATTTGTATATCTTTCATGCCAAGCATTTTAGGCTTTTTGCAGTGTTGGTGGAGTCTCCATTTGAAACAAGGATTTGAATTGCTCTGACTAAACCATCTTTATGTGGGAAAAGATTATGGGAAACATCCCTGCAGGGCTCTTTATAGTTGCTCCAGTGGGCATTATCCATTATTTTTCCAAGTGTCTTGCCTTGGGGTTTTTTGTGGTTTGGGGTTTTTTTTGGTGGTTTTTTTTTGGTTTTTTTTTTTGCTTTCCTTGCTGTCTTGACCGATCTAGCTGGTACTAGTTACTGTCTTTTTGAGAATTATTGTCAGTCTTAAAAAAAAAAAGTAATAAATTGCAAATCTGAACAATACAATTGTTTAAAACTGCATTTTAACTGCTTCAATCTTTCATCTTATTTACTTGTTTTCACTTAAAAATACAGACAGAAACTTGTGCATTTGCTTGCATTTCCTCCACTACACATTCTACTTGACATAGAATGAATATTGTAGTGAATATATACTGCATTCCTTGAACAACAAAAAGCTTCACTAAAATTAATGAGAAAATAGGATTTGTGGGAAATGTTAGGATCACTTAAGGATCATGTAAGGGAAAGACAAAGAAGGAACATTCTAAATTCATGATGACAATTGCATCCAACAGCTGTGGTGATATGGTTGTTCCTTAAATGTTTCTTGAAGGGATTGTTTCTTTTTAACTGGACATTCATTTATGATTTTGGAGTCTGTAAAACTTAAAGTGGGTAGACATACCTCTTCATAGGAGCATAGGATAATTCAGCTTGGAAGGGATGTCAGGAGATCATCTACTGGATTGTCCCTGTGGGGAGAAAGGTTTCTCATAACCAGGGTGATAGGTTGACCTTCGCTGGACAACAGGTGCCCACCAAGCCACTCTGTAATTTCCCTCCCCACCAGAACAGGGTGCGGGGAGAAATTAAGATGAAAAAAACCCCACTTGTGGGTCAAGATAAAGACAGTTTAATAAAGCAATAGTGAAGGTCATGCATGCAGAAGCAGAGGAAAACTAATGAAGTTATTCTCTACTTCCCATCAGCAGGTGATGTTTGGCCACTTCTCAGGAAGCAGGGCTTCGGTACATGTAGCAGTTGCTCTGGAAGACAAACATGATAAATAACAAATGCTCCCCTTCGTCCTCCTTTCTCTTGGCTTTTATATCTGAGCAGATGTCATACGGTATGGAATATCCCTTTGGTCACTTTGGGTCAGCTGTCCTGGCCATGTCCCCTCCCAGGATGGTGCCCACCCCCAGCCTACTGGTGAGGGGGGGAAGGCTGGCAGGACAGCCTTGATGCTGTGTGAGCGCTGCTCAGCAGTAGCCAAAACACCGGTGTGTTACCACCGCCTTTCTGGCTACCAATGTGGAGCACAGTGCCGTGGGGGCTGCTATGGGGCTCAGCCAGACCCAATACAATCTCCACCCCTTATTCCATACCATTTATGTCATGCTTAGGTCCCATAGAACTTAATACATATAATACATACATATCTTCTAACCATTGCATTGTATTTCATTATCATTACTGAAATTCCTTCTTACCAACATTTACAACTTAAACTACATACCTAAACCATCTTTATACCCAACATGCAGATTTATATGTTCTTATTAGTTACTATCCCCTGTCCTTTAATAGATAGATATTACTCATGTTCCATGAGCTTCCTCTGCTCCTTCAGATGTTTACAAGAGGATATGATTTGGGCCCCAGCTGTCAAGATGGGTACTCAGGACAGGAGAAGCAGTATGTTTGGTTGTTGGGCACCAGCACTGGCTTGGTTTGGGTCATCATGGCACCCATCTGGTTCCTTGTGAATCTCACTCTCATCAGTTCAGGTCACTCGTGCTACATTACTTCCTACAACATACAATTCACAGATTGTTTTTCTCCCAAGGTTAAATCTTCTTGAAGCACACAACACGTCTTCCCATCCTTCCGCATTACCACCAAGTACTCCCATGTCCCTGAGAAAAAACAATCCCACAAATGGGTTTGCCTTTTCCCATGGAAGGAGCAATCCACATCACTTTCCCCAGGCACTTCTCTATGTGCACTAGGGATCTTATCTACTCCCACAGTGTGTAGGGGGTTTCTTTGGGCAGGACCAGGACAGTTAGAAGATCCTCTGGTGTTAACCAGCCAAGTGGTTTCTGCTAAATTTGTATCCCAATGCTTCCATGCCCCATTGCCCAACACTCTCAACAGAGTCTTTAACAGTCCATTACATCTCTCACTCTCTCCAGAGGCCTGTGGATAATAGGGGATGTGATACACCCATTCAATGCTGTGTTTCTTTGCCCAGGAGTTTATACAGTTATTTCAGAAATTAGTCCCATTGTCTGATTCAATTCTTTATGGAGTACCATGTCACCACAAAATTTGTCTTTTAAGGCCTAAAATGGTGTTTCAGGCAGTGGCATGGTTTACAGTGTATGTTTCTAGCCACCTGGTAGTTGCTTCCACTGTGGTGAGTGTATAGCGCTTGCCTTGGCGTGTTCATGGCTGTGGTCCAATATACTCAGTTTGCCAGGCCTCGCTATATCAAAAACCAGCCACCACCCTCTATTCCTTGGCTTGCTTGATAGCAGCACATGTTTCACATTCAGGAGTGACCTGTGTGATGGGGTCCATGGTCAGGTCCACCCCTTGATCAAAGGCTCATCTGTATGTTGCATCTCTCCCTAGACGTCCCCATGTTTCCTGGGCCCATCAAGCTACAAATATCTCACCCTTACACTTCCAGTCCAGGTCCACCTAAGCTACTTCAATTTTGGCAGACTTTTCTACCTGTTTGTTCATTGTGTCAATGTTCTTCAGTGGCACTGTTTTTGGGCATATGAGCATCTACATGACATACCTTTAGAGCCATGGTTTTTATGCAGGCAGCGATGTCCTCCCAAAATGCAACAGCCCAGGTGCGTTTACCCGTGTACTGCTAACTGGTTTTCTTCCACTGGGCATTAGCCACCATCCAGGAGTCAGTGCAGAGGTAGAGTACTGGCCACTTTTCTCATTCAGGGATGTCTAGGGCTAGTTGGATGGATTTCACTTCTGCAAACTGACTTTATTCCCCTTCTCCTTCAGTGGCCTCAATGACTTGTTGTCTGGGACTCCACACAGCAGCTTTCCACTTTGCGTGGTTTCTTACCACACAACAGCATCCATCATTAAACAAAGCATAACGCTTTTCATCTTCTGATAACTCATTATATGGTGGGGTCTCTTGGGCATGAGCCACCTCCTCAGGCAATGCCCCAAAATCTCTGCTTTCTGGCCTGCCCATGTTCTCTTCCAAAATTCCTGGGCTGTTGGGTTTCCCCAGTCCAGCTCATTGTGTAATCACTGCTACTCACTTGCTCCATGTAGTGGTGGTTGTGTCATATGTAGGGGGCATGTTTCCTTTGAACATCCAGTCTAGCACAGGCAATCATGGTGCTAAAAGGAGATGTGCTTCTGTACCAACAGCTTCTGAAGTGGCTTGAATCCCCTCATATGCTGCTAGTATCTCTTTTTCAGTTGGGGTGTAATGGGCTTCTGATCCTCGATACCCCCGGCTCCAAAACCCTAGTGGTCAACCTTGAGTTTTGTCTGCTGTTTTCTGCCAGAGGCTCCAGCTGAGACCATGCTCCCCAGCTGCAGCATAGAGCATGTTTTGCACAGCTGGTCCTGTCCAGACAGGCCCAAGACAAGAGCTGCTGCATGAGCTACTTCCTGTTCGATATGCTCAAAAGCTTGTTGTTGCTCAGGGCCCCACTCGGAATAGTTCTTCTTTTGGGTTACTTGATAAAGGGCACACAAGCTGAATATAACCTGGAATATGCATTCTCCAGAACCTCACAAGGCCTAGGGAAGCTTGTGTTTCCTTCTTGTTAGCTGGTGGACACATAGTTGCTATCTTGTTGACCACATCCATAGGCATATGACACTGTCCATCCTGCCATTTTATTCCCAAGCACTGAATCTCCTGTGCAGGTCCCTTGACCTTGCTTTTCTTTATGGTGAAACCAGCTTTCAGAAGAATCTGAATTACTCATTTTCCTTTCTGAAATACTTCTTCTGTCTTGTTGCCCCACATGATGGTGTCATCAATGTATTGCAGGTGTTCAGGAGCATCACTGTTTTCCAGTGCAGTTTGGATTAGTCCATGACAAAAGGTAGGGCTGTGCTACCACCCCTAGGGCAGTTGATTCCAGGTGTATTGGACACCCCTCCATGTGAAAGCCTTCACTCTGCTGCCAAAGGGATTGTGAAAAACATGTTGGAAAACTCAGTTGTAGCATACCACTTGGCTGCCTTCGACTCCAGTTCATACTGGAGCTCTAACATGTCTGGTACAGCAGCAGTCAGTGCTGCGTCACTTCATTCAGGCAGTGATAATCTACTGTTAACCTCCACCCTCCAGCAGACTTTTTCACTGGCCTCATGGGACTATTAAAATGTGAGTGAGTCTTGCTGATCACTCCTTGCCTCTCCAGTTGATGAATCAGCACACAGATAGGAGCCAGGGAGCCTTGGTTTGTACGATATTGCTGCCAGTGCATTGTTCTGGTAGCAACTGGCACCTGCTGTTCTTCAGCCTGCAGCAGCTCCACAATGAAGGGATCTTCTGAGAGGCCAGACAGGGTAGATAGCTGTTCATGTCTGTATTCACAGTGACTACACCAAAAGCCCATTGGTACCCCTTTGGATCCTTGAAGCACCCTCTCCTGAGGTAATCTATGCCAAGAACACAAGGGGCCTCTGGGCTGGTCACAATGGAGTGCTTTCCCACTTGTCCCCTGTTGAGCTCTCCTCAGCCTCCCATACAGACAATTCTTCTGTGGGTCTGATGTGCCAGGCCATTGAATCCACACGGTCTGGTATACCCAGTCATCCCTTTCCTCCTCCTGGCCAAAGGCAGGGACCCTCCATTTCAGTTCCTGGTTAGAGTATTCACTGTCTGACCCTTGCAGTGCCAGACCAGTAGGTCCCCCCACCAGGATCAAGGGAGGTGATTTCAGTCCCTCTGTGACTGGGGGGATGTTGATTGCCTCCTTGAGTCTCTACAGCCACTACGCTGACAGTCTTCCTGGCTGACCCTTTCTCAACAACTGTCGTCCCTCTCAGTTCGAGCTTAAAGGTGGGTTCACCACCCCAGTTCCTCGTGTCCTCCCCCTGGTCACGCAGGCAGAACCACAGTGCACCATGCGGCATGTGCCTGGGGCTCCCTTTCCCTCTGGCTGGAGCACGAGAGGACTGATTTCTTGGGGTGTCCCTGAAAGCCAAGGTGCTGGCCCGTAGGGATGAGGGAGTACAGAGATTTTCTTCAAGGCTTTGTAGCCAAGAAGGCACTTTCTCCACAGTTGGTGGGTCCATATCCAGGCAATATATCGCTGCCAAGCTGTTAGAATATGACACGGGGGCACTTTGAGTCACCTTCCTCCACATGGCCCATGTGCACAGGACATGCTCTGGATCTTTGGAAACCTCATATTCATCTAGATCACAGTAGATGACTTCCAGTGCTGCTAGCACTCTCAGGTACTGGATGCCTTCATCTGCAGTAGTCCACTTTTCTGGGAAGTTCGCAAGACCTTCCTTGAATGGATATCTCACCCTCACACTTGAGAGGAGCCACCTCCAGAGACTGCAACTTGCTGCCTCTTTTCCAATTCCGCTCCTAGTTCCCCAGTTTCTAGCAAGTGATCCCAGCTGCCGGGCTTCCCTGTCTTCCAGTTTCTGACTGTTGGCCCTGTTATCCCAGCACCAGAGCAGCCAGGCAGCAATCCGCTCACCTGGCTGGCGGCTGTCACCTTTCTGCATATCTCAAGGTTCTGATGAGGTCGGGGACCAGATAGTTTCTGCTTCCTGCCTAAATCCTCTCACTCCTCCCTCCAATTCTGTGTCAAAGAACTGGTCTCTTGAGCAAAACTTGCCTCGTCTTCCTCCTCCCTTTCTAATTGATGATATGGACCCGTTGTTCTTCTTGTCCACCATTCTTTTTTCACTCCTGGGGCAGTTACTGTAGCTGTTGTTTGTGTCCCTATCTCAGCCACGGTGTCCCCAGATGCAGTTTGGGTCCGTGCCTCAATGACAGCCCTCTGAGATTGCTGCACTGGGGCTCGACAGGCACCGGCCGGGCCCCATACGATGCTGGGAGCTGATGGTTTTCATTGGGGTAGGCAAGGCACCCTTCCACCAGATGGTGTGTCGGTGCGCCAGGGTTACTTGGCTGTTCGGGTGTGAAGTCCCAGGCTATGGGAGGTGATAACCATCCTAGGGATCTGCCCAAATCCTTCCACACACCCTGCCACCTCGGGCCGGGCCGCCTCAGGGCACGGTTCAGTATTGCCTCTCCCAGAAGTTGTCTTCTTTTACACCACGGCGAGACCAAATCCCACAAACCCCATAATATGCCGACAGTACTAATTAACAGTATTAAACAGCTTGCATAAGGGTGAGCAAGGATCTCAGGAGCCTGCATAACAAACCCATCCACACCAGTCCCGGGCAGAGAGAGGGAGATGTATTCCTTCACATTCTCCACAAGACAGCTCCCCCAGCACAGAAAAGCCATCAACGCCAGGGCAAAGCACACAGACATTATTTCTATTAACACGTTTCCAAGCTTAGCAAAACAGAGATAAGCAGTTCAGCCAACAAACTCTGTGACCCCACACAGGAGTTTGTCACGTAATAACTACTATAGCTATAGCGCATTTAATATAAATCTGCTGTTGTTGTGCCCCATGTTGAGTGCCAAAAAAGCCCGTGGTGGGTTGACCTCAGCTGGATGCCAGGTGCTCACCAAGCCACTCTGCAACTCCCCTCCACACCAGAACAGGGTGCAGGGGGAAAATAAGATGAAAAACCCCACTTGTGGGTCAAGATAAAGGCAGTTTAATAAAGCAATAGTGAAGGTCATGCATGCAGAAGCAGAGGAAAACTAATGAAGTTATTCTCTACTTCCCATCAGCAGGTGATGTTTGGCCACTTCTCAGGAAGCAGGGCTTCGGTACATGTAGCAGTTGCTCTGGAAGACAAACATAATAAATAACAAATGCTCCCCTTCATCCTCCTTTCTCTTGGCTTTTATATCTGAACAGATGTCATATGTGTGGTGTGGAATATCCCTTTGATCACTTTGGGTCAGCTGTCCTGGCCATGTCCCCTCCCAGGATGGTGCCCACCCCCAGCCTACTGGTGAGGGAGGGAAGGCTGGCGGGACAGCCTTGATGCTGTGCGAGCGCTGCTCAGCAGTAGCCAAAACACCGGTGTGTTATCACCGCCTTTCTGGCTACCAATGCAAAGCACAGCACTGTGAGGGCTGCTATGGGGCTCAGCCAGACCTCTTACACCCAGTGTGAACTTCTCTTGTTTCAACTCATGCCTGTTGTCTCTTGTCTGGCTACAGTGCACTGCTATGAAAAGCCTGGCTCTGTTTACATCATGACCTGCTCATAAGTGGGAAAGACTGCTCTGAGCTGCCCCCAAAGCCTTCCCTTATCCAGGGAAAAGCATCTCTATCCCTCAAGCTCCCCTTGCCGGGTGGATGCTCCAGCCTCTGAGACTGCTGGGGTCACTTCTCATCAGTGCCACTTTTGTCTATGTTGTCCAAGGATTTGCATAACTGCCTGTCTGACTTTTCTACATGCCTTGCCCTGTGACCTCTTTTAGCAGTGCTTCTAGCTCAGAAATCAAATGGTAGCATGTTTTAGTGTCTTCTAAGTGTTTCTAACAATGGCCACGCACCAACGTCATCCTTGTAGTTCCAGGTGCCTCTTAAAATATGAAATCACTGAAACTTAAAATGAAGAGTACATAACATGAAGCTCAGCAGAAGATCAATAGGAGTGCTGTTACCTGAATAAGAGCATTCCAAATTGCTAAGGGATCTTGGGAAATACATTAAAACCGTTCTTCTTATGTAAGACTGTATTTTTGCATATACCCATGCTAGAGGGTAAGAATGATTTTGAAAAAAATGCTGCTTTTGCTATGAACCTCTAACATGCTATGAAAAATAGCTCCAACATTAATTTTTAAATATTTCAAAAGTCTTTAAAACAAGGTGACTAAAATTTAGTTTTTGAATGTGAGTGCTGTTGTTTCATTTTGATGAGTTCTCAGTATCTGTAGACCTCACTGAAGCACTGGGAGGTTCAGATGCTGTTGCTGAATGGCACTGGTGGAAATTCAGGGGTCTTTTCACAAGCAAATATACAGTAGACCAGCTTGGTAAACTCATTATCCTGTAGCATATGGGAGGTGTGATTAACTGTTATCAAAGTCCAGAGTTCTTTCTCTGTTTTCTGACATATTAGTGCTCCTCAATCCCATAGTGAATTTGAACTAATCCATTTAAAGACTAAAAGATAAAGGGAACGTACCTGTAAATTACAGGGAAATGAGCCAGATGTGTGGGTTTAACTGCAAATCTCTGAGCTGAACATTATGGCTTGCACCTTGCTTTCATGTCATATTTCATTGGCCACATTGTTTAGAAGTAATGAATGAATGTGAATTACACAGATGATCCCAAATCAGTGTCAGCAATGTCTAGCCACTAGGGCCCATTATGTGTTTATGAGAAAAAAACCCAAATATTTTAAAGAGTTAACTTGTGCGTACTATTTTTCATATACTACCTGCAAAATTCATGCTGCCATACTGGGTCAGACAGGTCTTTGAATTACAGAAATATCAAACAAAAAATGTAATTGTCTTATCTTCAGGGAGTTATGAGTTTAAAATCTGATACCTTGTGAAACTCTTGGTCTACGTACAAATGTTATGCTTCACCAGAAAGCACAGGATCCTTGTTCTTCAAAGGGATAAGGTACAGATGTTTCTGTGCTGGTGATTCATTGTGTAGTAAAATGTCACTGCCTGGAGAGAAGCACTGCATACTGAAACTTAATTTCACCTGATTCCCATTTGGAGGGAAAGAAGGAAGCATTTTTATGTCATAAAAAAAAAAGAAATGGCAGCTGTTTGAAATTTGCTGAGGGGCTTGGAATGTAGTTTTAGTTGAGGTGTGTTAGCAGGCAGAAAGCAAGCAAAGAGGTAAAAGGTGCAAAAGAGGTCCATGATACTGTTCTTAAGTCTGTTTATTAACAGCTATAAGGAACGCATCTGTGATCAAAATTGTGTACACTCGCTTACATGTATTGCACAGGCAAATGCATTTGGGAACCAGGGCTTTAGAGGCAGTGTTCCTCTCATTCAAATGCCTCAAGCTGGATCTCTTAGAACTAAGCTGATTCTGAAGTGCCAGAGTATGGGTTTCTGCTTTCAAACATACGCACTTCACTCTGTGCTACTGTGCCTGCATTTGTGAAGGGAGTTCACAGGCCTGGGATTCAGTACCAAAGTATACCTGTGGTGAACTAGGAGTTTCAGAAATGTGATTTACAGCAAGGGGAATATGTATGCCAGACAATAGAAAACACTGAAGATGTTTCTGAAGATTTATTTCTTTTCTGGTTTTAGGAGCTTGTGCGAAATGGTTTCAGAAAACACCTTCTTGTTCTTAGACATCCAGACATCTCTTTCATTTAAACATCCAGCATAGCCTGTGCATTAAGAGAGAAAGTAAAACAAAACCAAATTAAAAACACAAACAAAAAGGACAAGAAGTAGAAAAAACTGATTCAGCACCTTCCTTAGACTGAAGGAATTAAGTTCACATTTCTGCTTCCCAGGAAGTTCCCTGTGTCCAAGCCTAGAAGAGAGTATGAAAAAAGGAAAGCCTCTTCTGTTGTAACTATGACTCAGTGCAGAAAAAGATGTGAGATTTGTAATCTTGATTTAAACAGAGTTAAACATGATTTCATAGCTCAAGGATGGAGGCACTTACCTACTGGGGGAAGGAGGAGGGGAGGCAACCTGGATTCTGGCCCCTGCTTCAAGCACTATTTATGTATGTTACTCAATTACAAATGCAAAATGTGTAGGCAGCCCCTGGGGCAAGAGCCCAGGACTTCTTCTTCAAAAGGAGCACCTATTAGAGTTGCAAATTATCCTCTCTCCATGAATCTTCCTTCTTTTCCAGTATAGAAGTATGGCTTCAGCAGGTATGACAGACAGTTCTCCAGCCTGAGCTTCACTTTGAGTTGGTGGTGGATGCAGTCTTGGGAGATATGAGAAAGTTATCCTCAGAAAGAGACTGGCAGTGTATCTCCACTTCATGAACTGCCTTATCTACAAGTATCATATTATGTAAAATGCTGGCAGTCGTGCTGCCACAACCTCTGGACAAGTTTCTGGGAGAATGTCTCTGGGGCTGTTGTGCGTCACTACAAGGTTGGTGTATGTTAGGCATGCTCAGAAGATGTTTACCTCATGAAGACTCTCAGAAGATGCCTCACCTGTACATTATAGGCAGGCTTTGGTGCAAGGTAGGTTTCAAGATTTTCAGCTGACAGGAATAGCAGCAGCAATGGGAAATGCAGTAGCAGAACTTCTATATAATTTTATCAGCCAAACCTGATGTAGATTTTTGTGGCTGTTTTGCATACACATACATGTGTAAATATAGCTTCCTGGCCTTATTGTTGCTTTTTTGAATTTGTCTGTCAGTGACTTTCTCAAAGCTATTTTGTGAACCAGCAGCAGGACATAAAATAAGAACCCAGAAATCCTGCTCTGCTACAGTCTCTCTGTAAGGCATGCACATATATTTAAAATTAAAAGCAGTATTTAATGTTTTGTTGGAAATGAAGTAGCTGGCAACTGTCTGAATTTGAGAAAAATCTCTGATACTCTCCACGTTCACTATTTTGTCTCTATGTCATTTTCATGTGTTTATTAGTTCCTTGAAAGATTTTCCAATAGGTTCTTTTTCCATCCTTCTCTTCCCCTGGCCCTGTTCTCTTTTATTCTGGGTTCTGTTCCTTCAGCAAACCAAAACCCTGTGCCCTTTGCTCCTTCTGTTATGTACATCCTTCCAAAGAGACTACTTGTCTAAATGAAGCAACAGGAGGATAAGGACAGGATTTTTTTGCTATTATTTTGAATACAACATTATAAATGTATGGTTGTAGTTTTTATGTATTCACAGATAAAAAATTAGTTTTGCTTTGGATAATTCTAAATAATCCATAACAAATTACAGTAAAAGTCATACAAAAGACTATAGCAGGAACAGCCTTCAAATATGATTTGTATTTAAATAAAATGGGTAAGTCAACTTCTGCTCTCAGGCCTCAGTTCAGCAAAATACTTAAAACACCATTGAATAAGGTGCTTAGGTACATTTTTAAGTTTTATGCAGTATGATAGAGAAATTTTCATAAGTGGGGCCTTATTTGGGAGAACAGCATAACCCAAGTAGCATAAAAGAAGACTTCAGTCCCTGCTGTGCTTATCAAAGTTACCTTTCCTCAGTTCACTGTATTAGTATCCAGTCTTGAAAGTGTGTAGAATCTGAATATTGGTTCACTAAAAGGAACTTCTGAATTAACCTTTCTTTTGGAGGAAAATAATTTCAAAGTAATAATGTGCTCTTTGATGTTTGGTTTGGGGATTTGTTTTTATTTATTTATTTTGTGTTTATTGTTACACATCTTAATTTGGGCAAATAGGCTCTGTTTTGCTTTTTCTGTTGGTCATCTGAAAAGGTGAAACAACTGCAACCCCAGTAACATGGATCTGAAGGTTAGCAAAAAATCAAATGCTAAATCTCCTAGAAATATGGAAGTTAAAGATGTGCAAGAAATGACAGACTTTTTATTTAGAGGGTGGAAAGGAAAACAAAAATGCCAAATCTCTTCTCCTCGATCACTTCACTTGGATTCAAAATTAATTAATACCAATGAACTGGAGACATTGCTCCTGTCTGAAATAAAGGTTTCTTCAATCAATGTCAGTTGAAAGCTTTGGCCTTAACCAATGTGTTTCACCGTTATGCCATGCAGAAGCCTCCTTTCCCCTAACCACCAGTATGTCTTCTCTGCACCAGAAGACCAGTGCCCTTTAGAACCAAAAACTGAGGACTTCCTCTAGGGAAAATTCCATTTTTTATTTTTTCACTCATAATTTATTTACAAATACACATTATAACTTTTATATACATTGCACATTTACATGGTAGAAAAGTACAAAACTATATATTTAAATGAATTTATATTTAACTCGCCATGTTTGAAAATATAAAATTGCATCAGAAAAAAAAGTATTATGAAAAGCAAGAAACTTGAACTGATAAAGCTTTGATATAACTTTTAGCGGCACACTGATTGGGAAAACTTTGAAAGTGGTACTGCAAGACCATCTTAAAGGAAACACCTGATAAAACACTTATGCATGTTACAAAAAAATAAAACAATTAAAATAAAATAAAACCTTTATTCTTATAACAGTTAGCCCTGCAGCTATAAACAACCTTCATAATCCGATTTCTTTGGGTCCGGAATTCGTATAGTACAGTACATACGCTCAGCCCATTGAGATCACTTCAGTACATGATGTGATCAGAAGTAGAGAAAGCGGAAGAAGTTTCCTTAAAGACCACCTCACTGCACCCTGGAAGTATACTTAAGTCAGTTACAACACCTTTTGGTCAGTCAAGATTCCTTGTAAACAAAAACCCGAGGGATCTTTTATGTACAGAACCGGCAAGAAGAAAATCCAATAAATAAACGTAACAGAAACTGACATGCAAGTTTGTTAAAGTGGAAAAGAGTTAACATCAGTGAAACAAGAGAGATGAGATCATGTGGGTAAGCTCTAAGGAATGGACTTTTATAGTTTACAGGAAAAAAGAAAAGCTTTACTTTACAAGCAAGAGACCTCACAATAAATAACACTGCTCTTCCCGTAACGAATAAATTTCTTCAAAAACAAGGTGTACAGTCAACCAGACATTTTATGTATAAATTATAAAACATGACACAGTATAAATAAATGTCTACGAGACTCAACTATATGTATACTTTTTTTCTCCCCAAAATAAATAAGCATACACTTATTTACAGTATGGACATTGGTTTCGTGCCCAATGGCTATTCCAATAGTGATGGAGGTTTTACCACTCTAGAATGGAAGATATAGGAAAGCTGTAGTCCTGGTCTTCATCTTCCTCTTCATCCTCTGGGTCTTCATTAATGGCTAGATGGGGGAATACAGGGGAGCTGTTGTTTAAATAAGGACAACAACAGCGCAGAAGCAGCTCAGTGCATGTTTTCAAAGCCCTCTGAACAGCCATAATACAGCGTTGCATTTTATGCGACTTGTAGTGAGATGCTCTTTGGCATCTGCTGTTATGCAATAAGGTTTTTTATACATAATCTATGAAGTCATAACTGCAGAAAGTTCTGAAGAATCAATGGCTCAGGTTTTATTGGCAGATTCCTGAAATCAAATAAAAAGCGCTCTTGTGTTCTAGGTTTAACTGCTTTGTGTCCTTCATTCAGAGTTAGTAGAGGCAACTGTGCTAAACCAGATGCCCATGTGCTACCATTAAGCTTGTTCTTTTGGACAGTTAAAGAGTTTATCCGGGTGTTAAAGCAATCAGCGAAGCACACGAGAGCAGACAAAGTAGGAATAAGTCACTAGAATTACACTCCTAGGGCAACCCCTTTCTGACAGAATGACTTGTCCTCAGAATAGCCCCAAGACCCCAACTTGAAGGTCAACTGGTTGTTGGAGATCTATCGCATTTTATAACCAAAGTGTGTGCGTGATAGATACATACTTATATGACACCTGTACTGTACCTTGAATCTCTAAATCAAGCTTTCTTATGTTTAAAGGTGTACTTCTTCATTACCTAGAGATTGCCTTCAGAAGCTTTAAGTGTCTGCAGAATTAAAAATCTCACTTACAGTTGCAAGATCCAGAGTGCTTTACTTCTAGAAGCACACCCATGGAGCAGGCTGCCTCTTTCATGGCACACTCGCTTGGGTAAGTTGTGTTATCGCTGGCACAGACTGCCTCGTCTGACTTGCTTTCAGGGCATAGCTCATCGCAGAGGGCGCACCGACCTCTGCCAACCTTAAAATCCCACAAGCATTTCTTCCCAGCACTGCATTGAATGTCTTCACAGGATTTGGCTTCTAAAAATATACACAGGATACTAGAGGTAAGTGAAAAGACAAAGAAAAAAGAAAAGCAAACCCAAACAACCCCAAACTCCCTTTCCCCTGTGAACTGTGAACAGACAAAGCTCCGACACAGTAGATGTGATAATACTTGCTGATTTTGCTCAAGCAAGTAGTCCCTTGGACACTATTGCCTGTCTGTATGTGGGGGAGGAAAGACAGCTGTGCCAGCAGAGTTTGGCCCTGGGAATACAGAATTACATTTGCCTATTGTACATGACTTTCCTGCTCTGTTTGAAGTAAGTGGAAATTCAGCTCCCCAAATTAGCGGTAAGTACAGAATTTGTCAACACATTGAGATTTCTAAATCAATTATTTTTAAACTAGCACACAGAGTAGTTGCTACAAGATTGGAAAAGGAATTCACCTTAACGTATGCTAATTTAAAGGAGCCTAAAACTCCCCCAAATTCCCCCAGTAGTTTTGGGTAGCAAAGGCTGCCCTGAAGATGCTTCCTGGTAACACACTTCACTATTGGTCCTTTCTGGAAATCACCATGCAAAATGTCAGGATGCACAGGGATTATTTGCCTATCTTCACCCACCAACTGTCTCAAAATTCTGCAATATTTCTAAAGAGGAAAAAGTGTTCAGTTTCCAATTAAGTTAATGCAAGCTTTGCCAAGACCACTTGAAGACAATTGTTTCCAGGAATCCAGATCGACTGAATATCGAGACCTTGTTACACTGTAACCATGTCATCGTCTATTTTATGGCAGCTACTTCTCCATTAGATACTGATGTCGGCGCCCACAGGAATAGCAAGGGAAGAAAGATCAGGCCCTCTACTCCCTCATGCCTTTTGCAATCTTTTCTGAGTCAAAGCTCACCCTGACTCTCCTTTTCCAGGAGGGGAGTCCTAACCCAGGCTGTTGGAAGTCTCTCCTCATCTCCAGCGCTAACTACATCCATCCAGTTGCACACTTAACACTCTGAAACAGCTGACTGAGGAAGTTCCCCCCACCCTTACCCTCCTACCGAGATACCTACTGATGCATTTTCCTTCGTAGGCTAATCCAATGGATCTGCCTAGTAGGCAGGTAGCTTTCCTCAGGTGGCAAGCACTGGCGTAAGTTATGCCGTCATTCCCGCAGAGATACTGTTCAGGGGAGGCAGGCTCTGGGCAAATTCGATTACACATCACACAGTAGGCATTATTAGTTTGGTCAACCACACATGTGGAGCTGCCTGGGCATAAAACATCCCTACAGGTCTCTGTAATAAAGATGGAAACACACAGTGATTAATAGGAGATCCCAGAGCCTCAGCACGGAGTGAATGGGTGGCACAATAAAACAAATTATCAGGTAAAAGCCTTTAGCAGCTTTCCTCATTTAAGGGCCGCTGGAGGAAACCTTCCCATCTCAGGGTAGCTGGTGGGACACAAGTGCTGCTAGACTATGGGGAACTCCCAGTCCAGCTATGTCCTTGTCTGTTGCTCGTGGTTTAGTTACTGTCTCCCAGCGTTTGGAACATCACTCTGGTTCCTGTGGGGCAGTACATCCAACAGCTCCTCCTCCCTACACTCAAGACACACACCCTTTGGCATTTGAGGGAGATCAGATTAGATTTGCAAACCTACTTTTGCATTTGCCCTGATACTGGACTTCAAGTTCGGGCTGTTCTTTACATCTGGCTTTGAGAAGGGCACACTCGTTCCTGTAGGTTTTCCCATCTAAGCCACACACGGGACCCTTCCAAGTGATATTAGAGCAATCCGGAGCACAAACACACCGAGGTTTGTTCTTCTTGTTCATTTTACATTTCTTCCCGGGTCCACAGTCCACGTTCTCGCACGTTTCTGATGGAAGGAAAGAGGCACCGCTTTAGTACCGAGTGGGCAGAACAGACCTGGTGTCAAAACTGCTTAAAGAAAAAAAAGACACCGTGACCCCAGAGCACAGAGAGAAAACACCTTTCCCCCCTTCCAGGAAACACCACTCGAGGGAAATCTCCCGCGTCAGTCAGGGCCGGGGCAGGGCGGGGGGGACGACGGGGGACGGGGAGAGGAGGTCGGTCCCCTCCTCCCCGCCGTGTGCATGGTGGCCGAGAAGAACTGGGGGTCCCCTCACCGATCCCAGGGCTGCTACGAGGCGCCCCTCAAAGCCCCACCGAGGAAGGGAGCGGGAGGATCGCGCTGCCCCCCTCCAGCCCCTTCCCCGCTCCTCCTCCCCCCGCCCAGCCCCCGCCCGCACCGCGCCTCGGCGAGAGCAGCTCGCCAGCACCCCCTCACCTTTGCACGGGATGCAGTTTGGGGCTCCCCCATTAAAAATCATCCACTTAAAAAGAGTGTTGTCGTTGACGTCCTCTTCCGTCCACGAAGTTGTCAGGCGGCCGGTCTTGCAGCACTCCTCCTTGCTGAGGTCGGTTTTGTAGAGGACCTGGCAGCGGCCGTTCCGCGCCTGCCGGAGCCAGCAGTTCCCAGCTGCGGGGGAGGGGGGGACGGGGACACCCAGCCGGGTCAGTGGCAGCCACCAGTGACCCAGACACAACACGTGCGCCTTGCAATGACTTCTACTAGACTGTTTACTTTTATTTGTCCCATTTCATAACCCGCAGCTACTCCGGCCCATTTGGGAGCGCAGTTTAAAAAACCAACAACCAAAACAAACCCCACAAACCATCCAACCAAGCAAAAAAACCAACCCAACAAACCAAAATGCGCACACCACACCCCCCCAATAAAAGCCAGACCCAACAACCAAGAAACCCCCAAAATCACAAAAGAAAAAACCGAAGGGGGAAAAAAAAAAAAAAAAAAAAGAAAGAAAACACCCGATCAAAACAGGACGAGGCAGTTTTCGGAGGTATTTATTCCATATGTAGAGCAGAAGGAGCACTGCCGGCACGTGACAGCGACTTGAAAAGGGTGTGCATTTAAAAGGGAATAAAAAGAAAATCGCGCTTGCAAATTCCATCCTCCTCCCCCTGCCCTCTCCTCCTCACCGCGGCTGCACAGCAGCATTGTTTTAGTGCCGCACAGTTTCAGTCCCAGCCCATTTTGCAATCTGCACGAACTGGGAACATTTGCTGTTAGCGAAGTCTTTCGAAATCTCCACATTTTGCTGCTTCTGTTGACAAATGTCTTTCCTTCACTAAAATAAGTCAGCAGAGCTCCAAAAAAGTGCGCAAAGTACATAAAATGCAAGGCACATAGGTCCCTTGTAGCAAAAGGAGGTCCCTACGGAGTTTTACAAATCGATCAAGCTGGAAAAGTTATAGGTGCCGTCTCTCCCGCAAGCATTTCAGAGGAAAGTACACTGTCCTGAAACCGGATAGAGTGGGTTTTGTTGGTATTTCTTTTTGTCCGTCCCCGTCCCCCCCACCGTCGTCGTCGTCGTCGTCGTCGTCGTCGTCGTCGTCCCCCCCTTTTTTTTTTTACTAGTTTCCCTGTTATTTGTGGAGTCAAGCCAAGAACATTAGCCCAGGCAACTCCCCCTTCTTTAGCTGGAGAGTTTTGGTTGGGATGAGTCTCTCGTGAATAACCAATGTGACTTCTCCAGAAACTCAATACCAATTGATTCTGGTGCTAATCCAGCCAGGGCTCGATCCTGCCTCCTTACTCCGATGGGAATGTACCACAGCGAGGGGTCAGGATCGGCCAACCGGGATGTCGCTGGGCACGGGGGAAAATATACTCCTTCCCCCCCCAATCCCCACCCCACCCCCCACCCCGCTAAAAATCATTGAGCAAACAACGCCCTTAAAAAAAAAAAAAGTTTCGCGACTTACAGTTCTCTACATTAAATTAACTTTATGCTCTATCTCGGTAGTGGGGGAGAAAAGGAAAAAGAAAAAAAAAAGAAGGAAAGAAATTGTAAAACAAGCAATGGTAAGACATCCAGGTGGTGGCTGGAACACGGTCAAGATAAGGGAAAAAAGCCCCCAAAATAAAAATCAATATTCCCTTGTGTCTAAAGAGGGCTCTTAAGAGTTGTCAATTTCAGGGTCGGGTTTGTTTTGTTCGCATGGGAAAAAAAAACCACCCCAACTTATTTGAGCATATTCTTCAGTGCAGGAGAATTTATAACATTAATACTTATTCACACACACACACAAAAAAAAAAAAAAAAAGAAAAAAAGAAAAAAAAAAGGAAAACAAAACCAAAACACACCACCAACCAAACACAAAGGAGGGGGGAGGAGGAAATCCCAATATTAAGGGAATGTCCGGAAAATGACCACTTGTTGGTTTCTAAAAATGTCAGCTGTAATCGCGGGGCTCCCCATCATCACCTCTCTCTCCGTCAGGCTGGCGAGATAAAAATCTGAGCTAAATTACCAACAAACTTTGAGCACTCACTCGGGAGCCGAGACAGGGAAAGTTCCCTCGCGATGCTGCTCTTCATTCATGCTGCATAACAGCAATAAATACCAAGAATCATCCTCATCTGTCCTCTGCGCCTATGCAGAGCAGTGCGAAGATCCGACCAAAAAGGAACCTAAGTGACACCTCTGCACCTCGGTACAGAGCAGCCCCATGCCCACATTAACTTCTGTCCTGTTGGACCTTGGAGAGAGGCGTTTAACACCGCAAGCAAACTAAACCGTGCCCGAAAGACAGAAAACAATAGTAATAATAAAGAAAAATATCTGCGAATAAACAGTCTGGTCTTACCCTGCACTGTGTGATCTTCCATGAAGTGGCACAGAAACATCAGGAGTAAGAGCATGCCCGGGTGGATTCTCTGATTTAACATCCTCAGTATAGCAGGGAGTGAGAGAGACACAGAAACAGCGTGAGGGGGAGTAGGGAGAGGGAGCGAGCACTAGCCAGCCTCCTTATGATCGCTCTATTGAATGAACGTCAGGCTGTGAATGCAGTCTCTCTTTAAATCTATACGGGGGTCCTAGCTGTCTGCGGTGGGCGGTCTCCTAATGTGTGTGTGTGTCTGCTCGGGGGTGGGGAGATTTAAAAAGTTCAGTGTGAATCAGGTGACATTTTCCACCTTCTGGAAACCCTCTCCAATAATCCGCTCTAGGTGCACGCACACACAGGCGCGCACCGGCGCGCACCCGCGCAGCCCCACGCCCGCCCTGCGCGGCGGAGGCGACGGGGCCGCCGGCTCAGCTCAGCAGCGGCGGGCAGCGCGAGCCCCGGCCGCCGCGCCCGCGGAGCCGCCCGCGCCCGCGCCAGCGGAGAGACCCGCGGGGGCTGGAGGAGACCCGCGGGGGCCGGGCAGCCCCGGTCCCCCCGACGGCGCGGAGCCGGGCGCGGAGCGGCGGCTGCCCGCCCGGGGCCGCGAGCGCGGGGCGCAGCCGTCCCCCCGCTGAAGCGGCCGCTAAGCATGAACACCGCTCCGCGCACCTCCGGCGGGCGGGAGGCGGCTGGCCAGCTCGCCCGGCGGGGCTCGGCCCGAAGGAACCCCAAACCCCCACCGACCCACCCCAAACCTAAAAAGAAAGCACACGAAAGACAGAAGGACCAGATAAAAGTTTAATACCTAGGGCTGCGCCCAAGTGACAGCCTTTTCACTGGGAGCCCGGGAGGACGAGACGGGAATGGGGGCGATGTAGGCGGTCTCCTCTCAGAATCAGGGAAGATTGCAACATCGATAATGAACTTCTAGGGCACTAGTTTATTAAGCACAGTCTGGCATTATTCTCCCCTTAGAGAAGTTGGCGGTGTCTTATTTATAACATTTTTTGGCACCGCTGAATGAAACTGAGTAGGCGATATTTCCTTTTATACAAAACGATTACTTAACGGAAAATGGTATTGTTTATTCAAAAGCTGCCTTTTTAATTTCGATTCTTTCGCTTTTCTGAGCCACCAAAGCACAACAGACTGCGAAGTATGCAGACAGGAATGCCCGGACAGTGCCGGGTCAGGGGCCGGTGCGCCGCGGCCGCCCGTGCCCTCCGCCCGGCCCTCCCCGCACCCCTCCTCCCGCTCCCGCCCGCCCCCCTCCCCACAACTGCAAATAACTCAGCGATAACAGATTTTTTTCCACCAACTGCAGGAGATAGTGCTAATCTTTTAATAAAAGATCCCATTACAATGGGATCTGTCTGGACAGACTATAATAGATTCAGAAATACAGCCGTGCTAATATTAGAAGACAGTTGTTTGGGTGCCTCAGACCGGGCCCTGGTCCTGCTTTGAAAGTGGGCATGAATCACAATGTCCCTCGGTACCACCTGCGGTCACACGCATTAAGCAGCAGGCTGGTAAATGATTGACCTCGCTGCATTTTTTTGTTTTTGTTATTATTATTATGATCATCGTCCTGAGCAGCGCCCGGGCATTTTGAGCACTTCAGAACCTCCAGGACTCCACATCCTTTTTAATCTTTTCCCAAATTGGTGCCACTCTCCCTCCGCCCCCCGCCCTCCCCCCGCGGCCTCCGCGCTCGCCCGAGCAGTAGCAATGCGGGGGTGCGTAGTGCCCTCTAACGGCAGACGGCGCTAACAGCCGGCGGCGGAGCCCCTCACCCCCGAGCCGCAGACGAAGGGACGGCTCCAGCCCTGCCTCTCCCCTCACGGAGGGGCCGGGCCCTGGGCGCAGGGTGCGCAGAGGCCCCGCGGACCCCCGGCCCCCGCGGTGCGGGGCAGCGCCTGCCGGCTGCGGCGGCAGCGAGCGGGGGCGGCGAGCCGCGGGCGCGTAGGACAGATCGAAGAGCCGCCGCGGCGGGGGGCTGCCTGGCTGCCCTCGCCGCCCCTCCCGGGCGCCCCGATCCCGGGGCCGTCCCCGGGTCGCCCCGCGGGGCTCCGGCCGCGGCCGCGGCGCGCCGCCGGTGCGCGTCTCGAGGGGCAGCGCCCCCCCAGCCTCCCCGCGGGGAGCGCCGGGCCCGGCCGCCTCTCACCCGAGCCCGGGGGGCCCCGCGGGGTCCCGGCGGCGGCGCGGGGTGGGCAGCGGCTACTGCCGAGAGGGGAGGCGCCGGCACGGCCGCGACACCGGGCGTGCTGCGGGGGGCAGGCTCACCTTGCCTCAGCCGGTCTGTGTGTGCTCGTTAACAATTGGCCAGTACCGTGTTTATCCTGATAATGTTTTCAATTACAGCGAGGCATTTTCAGGCTGTATTCCTGGAAGTGGGATGCTGGATGGGTCGATAACGTTTGCACATGTGCTTCATGCATGCATCATCAGGAGATCAATATGATTGTGCTAGTATGGAGATTTGTATCACACCTGTTCTCTGACATCACACAGAAACAGCTGCTGTTTCTTTTATTTATCCCCCCCCCCCCTTCTTTTTTAAATGCTAAATATTGGCTATGTGTGTAACAACATGCCAGGGATATATTGTATAATCAGAAATGCTTTCTTCTTTCTCACTGTGTGCATTCCTGTATGAATCCCCCACCCCTTACTGCTTTGCCAACAATCACATTTAAATTGCCAGAAAAACAATAGGGTCGATCTATAACTGAATTGTCAGGCAGCACACAAAAAGAGTGTTGTTCTCAGCCTGACAGGTTTTAAAACTTCTTTCTCCCAAGAAGTGTATGCATTTTAATATGTGTTTTTGGATGTGAATCCAGTCTTTGCAGCTGGCCCTGATCTTGTAATAATAAAACCCTGTATGTACTAACATCTCAGACTCTCCGAAAGTTCACATTTAGCTCTTAATTTACATAAAATGTATGTCTTTGTCCTATCTGTAATATTGCTGTAGCTGCAACAGATTCCATAATCCAAAATATTAAATGGCTGGTCTCTGAGGAAAATTGCAGCAAAATACTGAGTAGGAGGAAAAACAATACCCAAGTGTAACCTCATGTGACATGCATACATACATACATATACCCACACATGCACACATACATATACATCTGGGTAATATTTATTTTGTGATACGTCAGTACTCATTGTAGTAGTATAATGTATTTCCTTTTTGCTCTTTTCCCCTCAATGTGCTGCCTCTCAACAGAGGAGTGGTTGCTTCTATCAGGAATGGACCACCTCAAGACCCTGTCTTCGGTAAGGAGCATGTCTGCATTAAATTTTCTGAGGATGTGGATAAGACTCCAAGCAAAACCAAATTATTTGGAAAGGATTTCGATGTTGGGCAAGTGAAAATGGGAAGGCCTAGCCTGGCATTTCCCAGCCTAACATTCTAGTGAAAGGAAAAGAGACTCAAACACCCTCCTGTGGTCCTGGATGTATGCATCATCCGATGTAGTTTCTCACACAACTGGCTTCTTCCACAGAACAAGTACTCAAATAAAGGTAGAACGTCCTCTTCTGGTAGGAGAGAAGACTTGTTAGCCTCCTGTGTTCCCATCTAATTTTTCTGATTATCACAAAAAAAAAAAAAAAGGTCCTGTTTCTGGAAAACTGCACTTTTACAAAGGTTCCCTTTTTTGCATCTCAGATACCAGATTTAAGGAATTTTTTATTTTTTTTTTTTAAGTATAGGGCAATACAAGCCTTTTCTGTAGAAATTCCATGTGCTGTTTCTCAGTGACAAGTAGCATAAAAATTTGGATTAGAAAGGTTCATTTCTTGATTTGGTCAAGACTTTTCCATGAAAAACAAGCAAACCAATTTCTGATAAAACTATGCTCCAAAATATATTAACTTAATTCTAATATTAGATAGTAGATTTCTGTGCTATTACACTGAAACTATTCCTACGTGAGTGAGACTGTTAGACATAGAACTTGTATGCTATTGGTGAGTGTTGTGCTAATTAGATGAACACAGATGTGTTAAACAGTTATTTTTTCTTTAAGTTGACCTAAAAGTGGATGTCTGTTTTCAGGTTGTGGACAATGGAATGAGTTAAGAGGTAGTAAGGATCTTACCTAATAAATACCACTGGTAAAAATTGCAAAGGGAATATAAATTTAACCGTCAGTAGATGTTTGGCAAGTCACATCTGAAAAGCTGTCATCTCTTTTGACCAAGACAGCTGGAAACAGGTACGCTATCTGAAACTTCTCCCTGTGGTTCAGTGGAAGGAAGGAACTGAACATCATCAAGCAGTCCTCTTGTAGGTATGCAATCTGTAGTTTTAATAATCCACCCTGTGATAGGTGCTCACACTGTCTGGAAGCTACCCTAAAGATTTAGCCTGATTCATTGTGGTTCACGGGAAGGATAGGAGGACAGTATGGTAGGGACAGTGAATCAATATGGAAAGTTTCAGGTAGCCTATGGAGATTTAGCAATTCTCTGTGTTTGTGGCTTTGTTTGTACTGTAGAAAGGGCACGTAGACAGGTGGCATTCACATTTTAGATCAGATAAAATTGATGTATATGTGGTATGAGCCAAACCGACCTGTTTCCTACTTTTTATTCGTGATTCAAGGGAGTAATAGCAAAATTGTGTATCCCTCTACAGTCTGGTGAATATTTTCCCCTTGTTGTAGGCCAGAACAGGACAAGCTGTCTTAGACACTACAAAGCTATTTTCTTCTCGTGTTGGCAGTACCACAAACCAGCACCTAGGAAGTGCTGCAAGCCTTATTATTTAGTACCCACTGCAAACAGGATGTGATGTGGTAAAGGAAAGTTTAATGCATGAGTGGAATGAAAAAAGTTGCTAAACCAGCTAGAAAAGCTTTCCAGGTTATTGAAAACTTGGACAAAAGTACTAAATTCCAGTAGAAAATAGGAGTGGAAAAAATGGTAAGGAAAATATTAAAATCATTAACTGTCTGAGGAAGTTAAATGAAAATGATAAAGGAGTATACTTATCTATTGCTTTACTGATCTGATCTAGCGATCAGATACTTTTCTGTATAATTTCAGAGAACAGAAAACAACTAGAAATGTGCACAGGCCATGGAATTTCTAGGGCAGAAGAGGTCCCTCCCCTTGTTGGGACTGCAATTTTGTCAGCAGCGGCAGGAATTCTGACATTGATTCTAAATGAAATTTTGGAAAAAAAAAAAAAGAAAATGTAGTTATTGGTGAAAACCTGCTTGCTTGCTCTAAACAGCCTTTTGGGATGCTAGTGTTTTAGAGGAATGCCTAAATGCCAAAAAGGCAGTACCACCAGCTCTAGATAACCCATTTCCACATAAACGCTTAAGAAGTGGTGTAGTGGGAGGGAGCATGGAAAGAGCAAAACTCTCAGAACAGCCCCTGGAAGGCCATTTCAGCTTGGGCAGCATCAAGCTAACCTTTGGCTGTCTCAAGACATGTGCTCAGTGCAGAATGGCTCTTGCCCAGCTTCCTGACTGGCAAATTGCCCTTTCTACTTCCACAACTCTGCCAAGTGGAGCTATGTCATACTTGGTGATAAAACTTTGGATTTTTAAGTTATAATTATAGATGAAGAGCATGGTGCTTTAGGAATGGTGGGGTTATGTGTGGTTATTGTACTTTTAAGGTCTGGAACATTTTGTATGGCAAGCTTCAAAAAATGTGCTGGTTGGCAATCATTTGTAGCTGGAACAGGACTGGAGACTAAACCCAAGTTTCAAGTGGGGATGGATATCGTTTGTAAATAACTACTGTCAAAATTCAATTAAATTTTGCCATTATTTTATTTTTCTTCTTGTTAGCTTGATTCTATTAAAGTTAATGTGGAGGGCATATCTGATTCATTGGGTATGTGAAGTCACATCATTTTCTAATCCAAAAAAGGCTTTGTTCAGCTGTAGATCCTGGCTTGGAGCTTAAATGGAATCAAAATCACTGTTAAGAGTGATACCCATAGCCAGCTGTGACAAGTTGAATATAGCATGGCAAAAAGGGTAACAAATGGACAATTTCCAGCTCAGTGCATATATCTGGTGACATACTGGATCTTGTTTCTAGACTGAGAGAGTAGGTGCTTGAGAACATCAAAGTTACAGCCTTGTTAGGGACAGGTCATTAACTTCTTATTGTGAGGATTGTGTTTGCTTTATTGCCAATCAAGGAAGAAGATCAGTTTTAATGGGTAACTTTCAGAGATTAATGGAACCAAATGGACTTTAGACTGCTGTTTAGTCACTGTCAGCTTACTGGAACATTATCAGAATTGTCCTACATAGTACATATTGATAAACTCCAAATGTCATCGAAGTATAGCACGTGAGGAAATGAATGAACTAGACAGAGCCCTCAGCAAAAATAATAATCTAAATGAGACAGATTGTGACAAATTTATGCTTTCTTTTGGGATGTGTTGCATACAGGGTTTTTTTGCAGTGGCGGCCCTGCATGGACTGACTGCTCAGCGGTTGCTGGCTCCACAGTATGTGCTGGGAGAATTGTCTCCCTCCAGCAGCACAGAAACCGGCTTATGTGCTCCTAATACTCCCCCAAGAAAGGGGGTCTAGGAGGAGCCCCGTGGCACCTGTTCTGTCCACTGACTTGATTAGTTCACATATGCTTTCTTTTACACTTGATCAAGAGGTGACTTGAGGAGCCAGAAGCCCTGAATCGAAGGATTGATATCCAGCCTGCCAGTCCTTAGGGCATGTAAGTTCCCTTCCTCCCTGAATGCCTGGAAAAAGATGAGACCGTGCATCTTCTATGGACAGGGTAGCGAGTTCTCATCTCATCTCAGGGTATTTCTCTGGTTTCTGAGATGGCAATCCCGTTTTCAGGTCTTTCTGCAGAACGATGACACTTTGCAAATAATCTTGTAAAAAATGAAAGCTGAGATTCTGGTAAGATGCCTGGATTCCAGTAGCTAGTGTTTTAAGAAGAACATAAAATAAGTCCTTGGTAGAAACACTAGAATTTCCAGCTGGGAAATTTAGGCCTGCAAAGTATGGGGCCGTACAGGCCTTGAAAGGTGTGAAAGCACAATAGTAAAAGTGCCCTACTTTATGAAAAAGTGGTTATCAGAGAAAGACACTTTCCTTCATATTAATTTACAGAAACTCAAGAGCTTTTGGTGAAGGGTCAGAAGAGAAGGAAGGGAAAGGATAGTGTAGGGGTACATAATGGAATAATCAGAAAATCCAGAGAGGATTCTCCAGAGCAGAGAATCAAAACAAGGCTGATTTATTAGATTCCCATTGCTGTTCATGGTATTTTGGAAGAGAAAAAAGAATAAAATAAGGATCTTAGCAGTGAATGGGTTGTAAGGGAGATTTTGAGGAATAACTTGAAAATCTGAAAATACATTAATTTAAAACAATGTTCACTACTCCAAACTGATTTACATCTACGAAAAATTCATAAAATAAGAGAGACCTCTTGAGGACTAAGGATGAACTCCATTAGCTCCATTCTTCTTAGGTGTCTTTGACTTACACAGAACTTGCTCATCTATTGGAAAAAAAAAAAAAAAAAAAAAAGAAAATGGAATAAAGTAAAGCATTCCTGAGAAGACCTAAGTCAAGGTGGATTTCACATCCATTAGGTGGGAAGAAAGTGTATCCACAGCCGCGTGAATGCTTTATCCACAAAATTTTGAAGCATGCTTTAGTAACCTGCTACTAGTAAGACACAAATCCTTGAAAGAATTCATTCTGAAGTATCTCAGAGGTGCAGACATAACGAATCTGAACAGTAAGAGAGTTGTTTAAGCATCAGACTCCATGTGCTATTTGACTCAAACTGCAACATATCAAAATTTGATACTGCAAGTGAAGTGACTGACTCTTTTGAAGAAAATAATGGCATATCAGCTATGTAACTTATGATGTCTGGAACCACTTACAAATTAAATGAAAGTACTTTTTTTACTCTGGCTTGTTTAAATATGCACATAAGTTTTAAGGGCTTCTTTAAGCCTCCTAAAAACTTTGTTAGCACATGCTTATCACTTTTATCCTGCAGCAGGACAGTTGCAGGCATTTTTTGTCTTTTTCTAGTAAGTTCTAATAAAAGTGCAGTATGAGGGTGTTGACTGTATTAATCTTACTTAAAAAAAAAAAAAAAAGGATAAAAACTCCAAAGTGTACTTGGAGCTTCTCAGGAATAAAATTATCTTCACGGAAAAGGGAGGTAAAATATTGGACATGTTCCAACCCCAAGTTAAAAGACGTTACAGTTTGACACAAAGATGAATGATCACAGATGAAAGTATGTCTGGATGTGGGGAGAGAAGGTAGATTGTAAGGGTTTATTTGCAATTTTTTTTTCTTTACTACATTAATATTTTGCTTAAAGTGATAGGATGTTTGTGATTCGACTACAGCAATGTCCTTTTAGATGCAGAACCAAGATTATCTTCAAATCTGATCTCTCTTTTTTGAACATTCCTGTTCAGGCAAGATATACAGGTAGAGGTGATTCCTTTTATTAAACTAGGACCCATCACTTTCACAGTTACATGGTTATTATGCATGGCTTGTTATTTAAGCCAAACTCTGCTGCAGTAATTCCTTTTTTATGCTGTAAACATGCTTTATCTTTGAAAAAATTGTTCTTTTGTATCTGGAGGAGAAGAGGCATCCTTTCACACCTTCTTTTATCTTAATATCTTACAGTCAGGCAAGTTTTATTGTTCCATAGACTCAGCCTGAGAAAGATTTGTACGTGGAGCTTTGAAGGCTCAGAGACACAGGCAGGGGAAAAGGACAACACTTAGGGTTTTTTTGCTTCATAAATTGCTCCTGCAAGAAAAACTAGTGGTGTAAAGTAGAGGCTGTACCCTGTATTTGGACAATGGGAATTAGCACCACATTGAAGCAGAGCACACTGGCTTGCCTGTTGCTGCTGCTCCTGCTCAGGCTTGTCCTTCAGGCATAACCCTCTAGTGGAACGGGATGGGATTTCAGTCGCATGTGGGAAATGTCTCAAGTTTTGCAAACGGATGCTCCTCCTGAGACCGCTCTGATTGCATCTGAGCTCCGATGCCCTGAAAGGGGGCATCTGATGCCCTGAAAGGCCGTGCAGAAGGAAGATGTTTATTGTGCAGCTATCCAGAGGAGCATTTCTGCCATGCTCCTTGAGGAGTGTTCCCACCAAGCCCATGGGAACCCTATGGTCTGGGGTCTGTGAGGTGTGCTGCCCTTTCACATATCCTGCCTCTGCCCAATTAACTTATATCACATGGAGGAGTACACATGGTTGCTCTAGATTCCCTCAGGAAGCCTCACCTGCTTTGCTGTTGCCTTCTGGGCTTTGGTGGCCATTCTCCTGTGGAGAAAACAGAAAATAGCAAACTTTTATTAATCTGAATTCCTTGTAAAGTAAGTAAATAAAAATCATCTGCAGAGATCCCAGGCTAAAAGGAAAATAGAAACTCCAGGGTTTTTTTTAGGGACATGGGTGAAGGAACATCTTCAAGATCACAAAACTGATTCCTTTTAAGTTTAGATTGTCAGTAGCTACTTCTTTTGACTCCCTTCTCCATAAAGTTCACCAGATGACCTTTTCACACTATGATGATGCCATCTCATTTTGTTCCTGGAGTGGCTTTCTTTCCCCAGGTATCTGCTTTTAGGGGAAGGCAGAATTTGACGTAAACAGATCAGTTGCTTTCAGGAAATAATTGTTACCACTGACTGGGTATATTAGATGCTGCCAGATTTAAGGGCATTATTTGTCCCATTAGAAATAGTTGGGAACCAAAGAAGCAGGTTCCATTTCTCCCGGGTCTTAGGCAGTTAAATGTTTTGCAAGAATACCTTCGGGAGTCCACTGCTAAGCAATAAGGTATTGGATATAAATAGACTAACATTGTACATGTAAGGTTAATTTGTAAAGGAGAGAGATGGATTTGGGATTAAAATAGAACACAGCAGCTGTAAAATCACTACTGGTCTTTCTTGTGTCATTCTGCGAGACTAATACTGTTTTGTCCTAGGTCACTGTAAATTTACGGTAATGATAATGTACCTGCATGTTGTAATCTGAGCCCAGTTATGAATGACATATTTGGTCCTGGGCTATTTTGAAGCTCTGCTGTCAAATACAGAATGTGCCTCAGGTAGCTGCAGGGAAAATGCAGTCACCAGCACTGGGATTGCCTGTCTGATAAAGCAGATGAGGGAGGACCCACCCGTGCTCTGTGCTGGAGGTGGAGGGGACCCTGCCACTAGGGAGGGGAGGAACATGCTGCCTCTCAACAACATGCCATCTCTGCTGTCCCATTCTAGTAGTCCTGGTGGCATGTGCTGAAAGAGGGCACAAATGGCTTCTGCCTTGTGACTCTTTCCTTGCACTCCTTGCCACCTGTGGGGCAGACGGGAAGGGGAGAAGGACAGGTGTCTGTGCAGGTGAGGGTACACACCAAGTAAGTGGAGGCATGGAGTAACTTCCCTTGCTGCCCCTGAAATCAGGAAAGACCATGGCTGTGCAAGCAGCTGCACCTCTGCTCTTGTTACTTCTACTCCTGAACAGTTCAGTACTAGCACCAGTTGTTACCTGTCCCAAGCCCCAGTTTCATGTCCACAGCTGCTTTCGTTCCTCTTCAGGTGGGATACTCATGCCAGGGTTGTGCAGAGCATTGCCTCCCAGTCTAACTTAAGCCCATATTTTCAGATTTCAGGGAAACCTTGCAAAGTAGCTATGCAATTTGTTCTTATCATTTGGGGGATGTATGAATGACAGACTCTGAGTACCTATGCTGTCATCTATACAGGTGTGACAATGAAGCTTCTGTAAAGCTTCTGACATTGCCTGCTTTAGCAGGGGGTTGGACTAGATGATCTCCAGAGGTCCCTTCCAACCCTGATCATTCTGTGATTCTGTCATAAATCACCCATTTTACAGTAGGTCAACAGCTTGAAAAAAGGCAAGAAACTTGGTCAATGAAAAGATTTTACAGATGCAATGCATAGCCAGGCATGACAGTTAAATTAACATTTCAGCATGACATAGCCACCTATATATTTCATTAGGCAGAACTTGTAAAGGGCCTTGTGGAAGCACCATCTGCTGATTTCCAATAAAAATGCAAATGCCGTGGAAACTTTCTGCTGTTTGTTCTATGTTGAAATGGGCTCACTGCTAAATGCTAAACCCAATGTGCTTCCAGCTTGGATCCAGATTTGAATCAGAATGAGTTGTTTATGTTGCTCTGTAGTCTATGGAGTGCTTTTTCTTTCCTATGCAAGTTGGTGGAGAAAAACTACTACAACCTGAACTTCTCCTCTGTGCTTTCCAGACCATGTGATGTATCATCTACAGCATCGTTCCTAGTACTTTTAATAATGACTCTTCATGATATTTATAAACATCCTTGGAGATTCCATTTCCTGATTACTTACATGATAATTATACAAAAACAAACCACCTAAGTCTAGTACAGGGCCAAGATACAGTATGCCAGCTGAACACACGAGACAAAAAGCAATGACTCATTTCTCCACAGTCATTTATAAACAAAAGGAAGAAACATTGTCAAGGAAATAGTGATTGAATGGGTTTTCATAATCCTTTGTAGGTAGAACAACATGGAATACATGAAACCCAGCAATTGTTAAGGGGCTGTGATATTTTACTATATTGAATCACATGTGAGAACCAGGGCATCCTATTGCATTACCAGATTTCTTGTTATGTGTGGGCAACTCTCCTTCATCTTACAGGATTTGGTCTGAAGAGCTCAAGAGAGGGACATGCATTGTGCTTCAAAGTTAATGAGAGTATTGCAAGTAATGGTGAGAGCTGCCTCATAATGCTGCAGAATGATTTTACAGAGAAGGTACAACATGACTGTCTTCCTCAGACTAGTTATATAAATGAAGTTTGTGGGACTACTCACATAAGCAGAGTGAGAAATATTTGACCCATGATCTTACATATCAAATATCTTTACATATTATTAACAATCTATGAAGCTGGACATAAAAATGTGACTTGTTAATGCCAAACTTATGTCATGTGGAACAGGAAGAGAAAGAACAGAGTCTTTCCTATATGGCTTGTCAAGACCTTTTTCAATAAACTTGTGAGTGGCCCATGGCCATAGGTGCAGATTATAAATTAGCTTGGAGGCAGGTGTTTCCGTGGCTGCAGGGAAACTAGTGCCAACATGAATTCACAGACTGTATCCACAATATCCACATAAAAGTATGTGTCAGTGCTTGCAGTAGACAACAAATAGAAGTAAGCTTATGATGCTGGAACAAATTTCCTATTTACTGAAACTAAAACTGGAACCATAAATACTACAGCTGGAAGATTATTTTTGATCTCTGCCACCATTAAGATTCCCATCTCAGACATTTTGCTTGTAATAGTTCTGTTTCAATATGTAAAAACATGAAAGGTAACAATTTTTCCCTCTCTTTGATTTGTTCCTTTCTGTCTCTCACACACATGGAGATAAAGGGTAAAAGAAAGGAAAGAAGTTTCAGTTCTTTATCTGGGACACAGAAATGATGAAGCTGAGTGGACTGCTGCCTGAGCACAGTAGACTTTGACAGAGATCACCTCTGCCAGAAGCCTCTGAAAAGGACTGAGAAGCCCCAGGGCAGACAAATATGGAATAACGTGACCACAGGGAAGATTCTTCATTGTGGTAGTCAGTTAGTGGTTAGCTCTGTGTCTGAAATGTGCATTGATGCTCTTGCTCTTAAAAAGAGAGGGTCTGTCTGCCATATGCAACTGCAGTGGTTTTGACCTGTCACAGAGTCTAAGCCTTTTGAATCCCCCTAAATTCTTTGCCTGGGTTTTTATCTTGTAGCAATCAGTTTAACACTTAAATAAGCAGGTCTTTTCATCACCCCTAAAAATAACTCCTGTTCTGATGGAAATGTGAATTAGAAACATATAATTCGAGACCACAGACATTTAGATTCTTATCTCTGATCATTTTCCATTGAATTTTCCAGAAAGGAGTGTGGAGAAAGTTATGATGTACAGCACAAAATGCTTCGAGTATCAGTTGGAAACATTTGGAGCTCTGTGCTTCGGTGCTGCTTTTTTTGTCACCATGAGCTGCCTGAGATGGCTGTGTGCCAAGGGCGGGTGGTGGTGATGGAGGGAAGGAGTGGGAAAACTTCAGCCCCACTTTCTGCACCTGCAGTCCCTTGCTGTCTTGCTTGCCAGCCTGTGTTTGTGTCAGTGTTGTGTCCAAAGGTGATGGGAGGCTGGGCTGCAGCTGGGTAGGGTGACACACCTCGGGGGGCACAGCTTGCTCCTGGATGGGTTGCCTGCTTGGGTGAGGAGAGTATGCTTCCCAGGGGTGCATAAGCCACTGAAATGTCGCTTGAGGCTACGTTAGATGATTATTTCCTTTTTAATATTTTAAATGTGTTGCCTTTTAAATTTAATGGTCTCCTTGTTGTTTTATGAGGACAAAGGGTAAATAAGATTGTTTTTGTTTGTTATGGGATTGCCTAGTGACCATCTGTGGGCCTTATTGTGGTAGCCATGGTTCAAATTTAGAGTAGTTCCTAATTCTCATATCACAACATCTGAATAGACCAGACAGATGAAGGGAAAGAAAAGTGGCAGAAAGTACAAGCAAAATAGGAGTATTCGATATACATCCTTCGTACCGTTTTGTTTTACAGTATATGCTTGCACAGTGGCTGCTGGTTTTATTTATTTCCAAGCTAAATAGTCCTAACATTTTAAGGCTATGGAATCCTTCTCATGGTTGTAACATGCTTATCAGCTGTCTCCAGTCACTTTCTATTTCTGTTAAATCCTTGCTTAGGTGGAGTAATCAGAACAGAACATAATATTCAACATGAGGGCATACCACTGATTTGCATAACAGCATTCAGATATTTTCAGTATTATTCCTCATTACTTGCTGACCAAGGCAGTTGGAACAGATGTTTCCCCTGAGCTGTACACAATGACATCTAGCCGCTTTTCTTGAGTGTATAAGCAATGCAGAAATGGTTCAAATTATGCTTGCTATTGTACATTGCTTCCTGAATTAGTGTAGTAATATTATTTATTATCTGCTCACACTCTGCCAAAAAACCTCCCACTTTTCACAATGGGCTATGTAAATGGGGATGGTGCAAGGCTTCCCCTCTCTAAGACTTCAAAAATTGTGCCTTTTTGATTAATGTATTATTATAACTTTTCTTTGCTGAATTTTTGGACATGGAGAAATTTCCAAGAGCTAGGAATGGCTGCAGAGAGCCAAGACTTGGGAGGTTGTGTAATTACTACATACTCCTCATCTTTCATAAGACAGGCTTATCTACAGGCTGCAATTCTGCATGAGCTGAACACTTAGGCTTGGTAACTAACTTTTGCTGCTTCCCTTTCCCTTTTCTGGAGCTCTGCCTGAAGGATAGTCAGCCACACTTTCTGTGGAGACTGCTAAGGGGGACTTCCTTCCAACCCTTTTTAAACAGACACTTTGAGTATTTTTAAATATAAATAATTTAACAGAGCCTAGCCAGAAGTTCCTAATGTTAATGCAACCATAGCATCTTGTTTGTAAAATAACAACCAAGCCAAATGCATTCAGTCCTGAGGCTTTTGCCATGACGTATACATATGATTTAACAACCTCCCCCCCGCCCCCAAATGATGCATAACAAAACAATAGCTAACATGTACTTGTGGGATAGTTGTATCTGTAGAAATCTAGAATACAGAGTTTCACAAGTAGTATAGCACAGACAACATTTATTGTCACAATATTTGTGCTTTTGATTTTTTATAAGAGTAATTTTGTGTGTGAAAAGGATTTGTCAAGAAAGTGAATATTATGTTGTTTCTTATGCCTTATTGTCAAGTAACAGACTCACATGTTGACTACTGCACCTGCACATACCCTTTGTTTTATGTTTTAGAGGCATGAAAAGGAACAATTCTGTGGTATCCCATATTGAAACGTATAGAGCTGGCTTCAAGATGGTGCAGACCTGTATGAAATGAGAAAGTTTGAGGGCTTTGTGAACTTTTATGGAGGATCAGTAGAAAGCTGTTTGGCACAGGTGTTTCTGTAATTGTGATACACTGGAAAAATTCAGCATGTTCAAGGGCACTTATGCTGTGGCTACAGCTGTTCTAACTCATACTTCTGCATGGACGATGTGGTGTTTTAGTGTTAGCACACTTGGTTGTGTAATATAAAACAAGTAGGAAAGGGAATATTACTTACACCAAAGTGGTGCTCTTTTTTTTTTGTTGTTGTTGTTTTATGAGTTTTTATCCCTTCTTATAGAAATGCCATTGGCAAAAACTGTGTCATGACAAAGTGACTGGGATGGAGAATGCCCAGATATCTCCTAACGCCTCCACTTCTCCCTGCTGTTCATCTTCATGTATCGCTTGTTTTCCCTGAGCTAGGAAGCATAAGGCACAAATGCAGAGGGAGAGACCAGGGTGGGGATGTTTTGAACCTCTCCTGCAGCACTGAAGTATGGCAGTGTAAGCTCTTCTTTTGCTCCCTGGCTTATCGTATGTTCCTGTGCACTTAAAAGAAGAAGGGTCTTGAACTCCAAGGTGATTGGGTTGCACTGAATTGGTTTCAAATCTGTCAGGGTTGTACTGTGTGCATCTGGTGATCTGAATTAATTTCATAATAGGCACTGGCATTATCTTTGCTGCTAGTATCTAACTTTACTATACAGAGCAACAGGTTTATTTTGACAGAGAACGAGGGTATGGACCCTGCCTAAAGGAGAGTCCAGTTTGTGCTGGAAAAAGCATTTATGCAGCGTACACTCTGAGCTGGCAGTCTGCTGCTGCTGGGGTGGGTGCTGGCTCAGGGAGACCTGCCTGAGTGGCCAGTCTGATCCTCTACCTGTCTGGCTTCTCTGGATGATAGGGAGGTTATTTTGTAGTGTATTAATCGTAAAATAGGATTGTGCATCTGTAGCCACTTAGGCATTTGCACAGCCGTTGGAGAGAAATTTAACAGCCGGTGGTAGACTTTATTCCTAGTAGGTCTACAAAAAGTGAAGCTACTGAAATACACTTTCTTACAGAGCAGTATTTTCTGGTTAGATTCCCTAGTGTCTACTAACTTACAGACTCATGCCACAGCTTTTGCAGTGACACTATTTTCTCATTCCGGCTATCTGTTTTCACGAAGCTCACAGAAACCTAACATCTCTGACAATAACTCTCCTCTGCCATGTTTGTTAATTAAACTGGGTAATGGCTTCAAAGGCTTTGAAGGATGGCCAGACTCAGGAAGAGAGAAATACACAGATGCTTAAGCATGTGCACAGACACACACATACATGGAATGTTCAACATAATTAGACAAATAATCTTAATTTTTCTCAAAAAAAGAGTCTTAGAATATGAAAAGAGAATAAGGAACAAATCTGGTGGAACTAATGGGGAAAATTCTGTAACATAAACAAAAACTTTGCTTGAGTTAGATCTGATTTCCCTGATGCTTCTGGTTCTTTTTTTCATTAATCTTCTTGTGTCTATAATGATTTCAGTGTCATTCATTGTCTTATTCACAGTGGTTTGAAGTGAACAGTGAATCAGGCCCAGTGGAATGAAAAGAAAGTCTCTTGGTAAACGTTTCTGTTGTAACTGTCAGCAGTGAGACATACAGGAGGGGTACTCTTTTGGACAGTTTTAATGTAAAATTCACCATTGTTTTGGAAGCCAAACCTTTTGCAGGAACTACAGTGGAGTGATACCAATTTATGCCATACACCAAGCAAATGAAGAGCTTTAGCTTATGTATTCTAACATTCACTCTACTTGTTATAATTTTCATCATACCTAGAGTGACACTTGACAAAGTTCTTGCAGTGGTTTGAATTACCATCACCTGACTTCCATTTTAAAAAAGTTAGATGTTTAGTATGCATTAGTTGGCTAGCCTCCTGAGGGAAAGAAAGAGGAAGAAGGCAGTCATTTTAGTGATGGTTTTGGGATGGAAGAAATTGCATTTTGGAGGTACCTTTGTAGACAGCTTAGACTAGTAACTGAAATTAGATGCACTCCATTTGAATCGCTAATGGAAGGTAGGACAAATACTAGCTAGAGCCTCTGCTGACACATGACACACAAATATGTTGAAAAGGTCTTACCCAGAGACTGCCATGCTTAATATGGCTTGAAACTTCTTACTACTTATGCAGTATCTACCTATTATCATGTGCTTAGATATTTTAGTTCTTTTCAAAGATTTACAAGTTGTTGATGATGGAAGAATTCCTGTTGTTGGTGTTGGTTTCATTAGGAACAGGTTCATGGTGCTAACATGCTTCTCATGTATCTACATGGTAAATTTAGTATCACCCTTAAGAAGATATTCATGGTACCCAAGTGTTTCTAGAGTTCTATCATGTTATGGCTACGAATGACAGCACCATTACTTTTCCCAAAGAACAGTTCTGCAGTGGGGAAACTTTGAGAAACTGTTTTTTGTCATAGTATTTTCTCTCCTTTAAACAATATTTCTTATTAGATGGCCCCATCAGTCTTCTTGTGGAAGGGTGATAACATCTTAACACACAGAAGCTAACATCCATCTTCCATTTCTGTCTCATGATTCATACCTTTTGTATTTGCAGTTTCAGTGTGGTTAAAAGTTGACAGGTATACAACTGGACTTTTTCCAGAAAGGTAGTGAAATATATTATTTACTTAAGTAGGACAGAATGATATTGTGTTTATTTAATAGGAATTTCTTTCAACAAATCTCATGTATTTTCTCTTAAAGAATCATATGGATAATCAAGTAAAATTGTAACTTACACACAATTTATAACTTAACAAAAGTTAACAATAAGAGCATATCACTTATCAAGCCTGCAAAAAACACAGATGACTAGTAATCTTAATGATGATGATAAATTAAGTTTTCCATTTCTACTACTACACTAATAAAAAAGAAGAGTTAAAGACCAGGCAACTCTACATGGGTTAAATATTTTACCCTTTCCTGGACTGGAAATATGTTATTTTCTATTCTTATTCCTTTAGCAGACATGCATATAAAAAGGCTGCCTCTTACTTTATGAATGTACGGTTGGTGCACACATCTGTTCGTTTAACTGTACTGTACTGTTGTCCTACAGCTGTCTTCGGGGCATTACATTAAAGCAAAATCAGTCCTGCAAAAACAACTTATCCATTTGCTTCTTTCCTTTCTCTGAGTTTTCCTCATCTCCTGTACATATCTTCTAGACTTATTGGATTGTTTAAGTTCATTCAAAGTTGAACTTTATTGTTACATATTTTTGGGGTACCCTACAACAAAAGTATCCTAGTGTATTTTAAATCCAGATGAACATGACAAATTATCATTTTATTTAGTCCAGTAAAGTTATGTATCACTTATCACTTTGCCTGTAATGATCTTTTCCTAAAAAAACCCAAAAAACCCCAAAAACCGAAAACAATCAGAAGTTGTCTTATCAGACAGTAAAATAAAAGGTAACTGCCCTGATAGTGGGTTTCTGAGGATTCAGAGATATATGCTGTAACATGCCAATCTAGTAAACAGTCACAATAAATGCCTATGGGCCTTTAAAAGAGATGCAAATGTGGCTAACCTTCTTGTCTCCTTTTGTGCTAACTGACATACGAGAAATATTCTGGAGGAATCAATGAAGTGAACAGTAATAAAGCTAGGAAGCAGACACCTGACCTCAGAGATGATAAGCATGCTATGAATGCTTCGAGAGGGAGGCAGACAGAGTTCAGATATAAGACTTTCATGGAAGAAAGGCTGCAGGCAAAACTGAAAAGAGAATCCAAAGACAATTAGGAAAGAAATGTTGTCAGTATTGACACTGAAACAGGAGAGAAGGGAGGACAGAAGCTTTTTCTATGGGGAATGGAAGGGATATGAAGTCCCGATGCTGTGTGTGAGATGTTCAAATTAGGCTGTGAACTATGAGTTGAATATAAGATAGAGCTTGGATTATCTGGTGTCCCAGCAATTACAGCAGTTGTAGAAGATGTTGGCAGGTGTTTTGCCAATGGTGTGTGAACAAACAGGATGAAATGAAGAAAGACAGGAATGAAGTGATTCTGCGGTCAATAGGATTTTATAGGGAGGAGAGAATGATATTTTTTTTCTTCTGGTGCACTATTGACAAAACACAAGACATTCAAACAACAATTACTGTTTAGAGAAAACTGGACAAAAAAGAAGTGAAGATGTTATAGGTCAAAAAGCCAGGTGATATGAGGGCAAGAGATGCATATTACAAACATCTTATTGAGCCAGCAAAGAGCGAAGGCAGAGAGACATCCAGAAGGAACAAAGTACAGCTGAAGACAATGTTTCTAAAAGAATAGCAAAGAGGGAAATTACTGTGATGTTTTGCCCCTATAACAAAACATACTGAAGAAAAGGTGTATGGTGTGAATTGGGGTCTGAGGAGGAACAGTCTTTGAGACTTCAAATTTCCTTCCATGCACGCGTTTACCTTGATCCCAAGCTGCTGGGTCTCAGGTTGTACTCAGGGGCCCAGATTCATCTTGCTTAAACATGAGTAGGAAGTATTTGTGACAATGCCAAACTGACGTTCTACATCAGGGATCTCATCACTACATTCTCTTTTCAGTCAAACTAAATGAGAGATTATGGTTAATGGCAATGGCAATAGATTAGGGTCAAGGTCTCAGTTCTGCATGGAGAAGGCATGGACAAAACTTGGGATTGTGCATCTGCCTGTCATTTATGGAGAAGACGAGATCGTGCATATGCCCATCATGCTTTATTTAAGGCAGATCGGGATGTTCAAATCTGTCTCGTACTTTAGTTTCACTGTAATGATTGAGTTAATTTTATGCATTCATGTCATAGATGTTGAATCTCTAATTAATTAGAAATGACAGAAAGACAATATTTCACTTCACAAATTCATAAATGCTGGAAAATATTTTAAACTGAAATCAGCAGAAGGGGTGTGTGGGGGAGACAGGAAGGAAAATATAGAGAAATATTTCAGAAAGGAGTAAGAAATAAACTACCAGCAACATAGCCATGAAAAAAAAAATTCTGTCCATGGTGAGTTACCAGGGTCCTGCATTATTATTGAAGGCAAGGAAGAATAACTATAATATTACACAACACATTTGTTTTCACATGTTTAATTAGATTTTGTAGAAATGGAAAAATAATTTGTTTTTATGGAACTACTATCAGTCTGTAATCCAAAACTTCTTTCAATATTTAAATGTTTTAATATAAACCATTCATACTAGACTAAGTAAAAAAATATGTCCAAAATGGAAATAATCCAGATAATATGGTCTGCTTTCTTTTACAAGCCTCAAATAGCTTCCATTTTACTAACAGTTTTATATCTGTATAAATGTAGGTAGGAAATGTTTGTAACATAAAGATGTATGGCCACTTTTTACATTGCTGAATGGGTTGTATGCCAGCAGTATGTTAAGCACATTATACCTCAGTCTGACTGACTGTGGTGTTGATTTCTTTGTAGTCATCAGAGAGTTACAGAAAGACATCTTCTGAAAGCCATCGAGGATTACTTTGTCATCAGACCAGTTGGATCTCATCTGGACTGCTTGTCATCAGCCCGCTGCAATCGTTTATGGTGTTGTCACAAGCATAGGCAATCTTTTCTGAGGTTTGGCTTTTAGCTGACTGTGTAGCATTCTCTGTTAATCCGGCGGAGGATTGTGAGAGCGCTCATCTGAACTAGTAAGCAAACAGAGATTTGTGTCGAGGGGAACATCAAAAGTTAAGGATGCGCTAGGCACGATTTTGCAAAACTTTGAAAGGTCTTTCTTTGGAACCTCTCAAATCACAAGTCAAAATGTTTAAAAAAATTAATTAATTCACCCCCCGTTGAACATCATTTTACACTGAATGTTATTCCATGGAAACAAGTGAAACTGTAGGGCCAAATGCAAGTGCTATAGAGCTGGTTGGTGGGAGCTGTGCAGTTACCTATGCAGCACTTCTTGAGGCCTTTGAATTGGCTCTTACAGCTCTTGTGGGTGACACAGTTGTATCCTCATCCACAGCATGCATGTGGATTCACATTGAAAAGCATGCTCAGAGTCCTGAAAACATTGCTATACAACATTATTATGTTTCAGAAAAAGGAGTTCCTTCTGAGCACAAACAGTATTTTTTTATTTTAAGTCACATATCTGACTTTTTGGCAGAGGTCAGACTTGCTGAACCTACCAAATGAATATCTAAACCAGACATCTTTTATTTAGAAGTACAGCTGCTATCTACTTGTAATCCACTCCCTGGGTACATGCAAGGCTCAACAGTAATAATTTTCTTGTCAGTTTGGGTTGTCTTGATTATCCTTATCCCTATACTGGGTACTAATATTAACTTCCTGAAAAATTAATAGTCTAAACCTGAGGCATTATTATGAGTTTGTAGGAGTCAATGACTGTACTGCAAAATATCACACTGTATGAGGAACTCTACATGAAAAAAACCCATGTTGTTAGAAAGGAGAAGCCAGAGAAAGTAGGTGCATGAGAACAAAAAGGTGCTTAAAAAGCCTCTCCATAGAAAGAGGCTTTTGACTGCAGCCTTGACTGACTGGAGTCTCAGATGGTGATCACCAGTAGAAAGGCTCTCCATCAACAGTGCCTCAGCCCAGGAGGACCATGGTAGTCCATGCAAGTTGCACACCAAGAAAGGGAGGGCCATTCAAATCAGGTCAACAACTGTGACAAATGTTTCTTAGTGATGCTAAATAGATCTCAAATCTTGATATGTCCAGATATTAACACTGTCTTCCATCTTGCTTCTTTCTCCTTCAAATATTTTTACCCTTAGAACGAAAATGCATCTAATGGCAAATGTTAAACCTTCTCTGAAGTTGAAGGGAAGGGTAACTTCCTCATTTATCTGATTATAACAGAGTGGGTAGGAAGACCAGGAAACCTGGAAGGATATAGTTTACATTCTATTCAACAATTTTGTTAAAATCAGTTTCGAGGCAAAACTTACAGACCTCTACAGGAAACAGTCTTCTATTATTTAACTTAACATTAACTGCAACATCTTTTGAGATCTTCTGCAAAAAAAATCTCTATTATAAATCATTTGAAGTGTAAATCATGATCTTGTGTTATTACTACATTTGAAATATCCCAGTTATTTAGCGACATCAGTTTAGAAACACGTTTTGTCTTTCAGTTTCAAGTAGAAGATATGATTTTATGGAACATATTTCTTTAACTGGTATTATCTTCAGAAATTTTTATTTTTCTTTGTCTATGCTTTCAGTGAGGGAGGGGAGGGAATAAAAAATGATTCATACCATTTTGGGATGTGCTGCTTTATCTGATGACGTCTGATTACAAAGCTGGGCCCACTTGTTAGCAAGAACATCACAGAGGATGTTTTCAGTTCCATCCTCTTATTAATCACTTCTTAGTTCTTGTAAATAATCTACGCAAGTACATCCTTAATACGTCATAGGCCTGCTAATGAATAACTGGCAGTTCAGCTTTGAGAAATGGAGCCCAGAAATTTTTATATGTATTTTCTCACCATTGTGGCCCTTTTCTTTCCATTCTATTTAATTTGTCTGAGGCAATTGTTTTGAATTTTAGAGCCTCAAATCCAAACACTTATTTTTTGCAGTCATTTTAAAATATATTTCCACCCCCAAAAGAGAGGCTTATTCAAAGAAGCAGGCTTTTAAAAATCAGGAAACATGTGTAAAAAGAAATCTATTAAACAATGTTTGTCTGGATTTCCACTGATATTTTTACTGCAATTTTTAGAAACTGTTGGTATTTTAATGAGGTTTTTTTACACCCATCTGCTTCTTCAGCTTGATTTTTGCAGAAAAGATATAAATCCTGCATTTATGACATCACAGTTTGTTGCCATGAAATATACTATGCTATCACAAACACACTGTTATGATTACATAACAGTATCAAATCAGATGATAAAATACATTCCAAGTGAGAAAACATCTCTTTAAGTCTAGAAAATATAAATGGGATAAAAAAATCACTCTGCTTAAGTACTGAGCACCAGTGTGAATCTACACAGACACAGAATGAGGCATCTTTTTATTTCACAGAGCTCCCAGCCTGATGCAGGCAGAGGCATTACAGAGGAAGCTTGCAATATGCCTGGCATGAATATAGACTTGAAGCAGTCATGAGACTGACAGTTGTTGCAGGTGTGCTGGAGGAAGGGATGGGTGAAAAAAGGCAAAAATAGATTGGAGAGCCACTAGGGTGAGTTCATATTTACAAAGGCGAAGTTGCTTCATCAGCCTAAGCAAGCGGCTCCAGTGTGGGATGTACTTCCAGGCAGTTGGAGATGGCGGCAAAGCAGTCTGAGGAGTCTGGGCAGGGCAGAAAGCACAGGGAGAGAGTCAGTGGATTTTAGGACAGAGGTGTAACCACAGCTCTGTTGTGCAAACTCTGAAGGGCTGACTGCAACCTGGCACAGAAGGGGTAGTGAGGAATTCAAAGGGATGAGCACTGCGTTCTTGAATAGTGAGAATAGGAAACAAGTCTGGGCAAAATGAGAACAAAGAGAAAGAGGGTAAGAGAGAAAGATTGTGGAAGTTGGTATAAAGAGTGACTAAGGCACAAGTAAGGCTTTAGTGGCAGAAATGAGAAAGAAAGGATAAATGCTGGAAGAACACAAAGGAAAAACAATAGGATTTTTCAGGACTTCGGCTATGAAAGGAATTCAGGTAGACACACAGAGAACATGAAACTTCTTATGCAGATATGAGCAGAGCTACAAAGGTATAAACTTACTGAAGGCTTGGGATCCTGCCTGAGAATCCAAGAGAGAGGGAAAAATAAGATACTGATTAAACTACTGGGAAGCGTGAAAGCAGTGGATGGAAAACAAAGGCAGGCTGCGTTTGAGATGATAACTAGGAAATAGTCAGGGAGATACAAGCATGGCAGTGGGCAGAAGTGGAAATGCTGGGAAACCAGGGAAGGAGGTGCCTGAATAACTGGAAGAGGAGCTGTGGGACGAGCCACCCTCCCACCGATAAAGCATGATGTCTGTGTCATTTTCTACTCTGTGCTTTTACTGATGTGGCAAGTCCTGCAATTCCTTTGGGGAACAGAGTTCCCAAGTAGCAAGTTAAAAATCTACTGAGTATTGATACAATTGAAAATAGAAACAGTAGGACAGTACTGCATATATACATTGTATGTACATTACATGCACATACACATGCTAAGGAACAGGGTATTTCTTTCCTCCTGTTCATAAGTAGGTTTATAACAAGGCTTCTTCCTCTGTGTCAGAAATTTTCCACCATGGTGCTAAACAACCTTCATTAGTGCAGAATGATGAAACTATTTGCTAATACTTTTGATGCAGCCAATGCAGAAAGCTGTAGTCATTTAGCATGAATAAACCAGGCTATTCTTGCTTAAAATCTCTGACTTTGTTTAAAGTATGAATCCTACTTTACAGTGGTAGCCTTTCCCCAGCTTCATATGGTAGTGGGTAGTGACACTTCCACAGCCACATAGTGACAGCTTCTTGGCTGCTGTGAACTATTTGTTCACCAACTTCAGCTAGTCAAGTCAAGTCAAAACAGGAAAGAATCAGACCCACTGTAACTATACATTTATATATTTATGTGGTAGGACACTGCATAAGCTGCCTCCAACTATGAGCTCTTGCGGTGTTCAGTTCTTGTAATGCAGTCTCGAAGAGTTATCCTGAAAACTCACTGGGCAAGATGCACAAAATTAACTTGCTTGTCCTTTCCCCCAAGGATGGTAATACATGAAAAAGAGTTATGTGCTTTATCAATAACGAAATTCAGACATTAAGTTTTGCAGGGCTGTCTAAATACCTCTGTAATACCTTTTTTTCTTTTTTTTTTTAAAAAAAGGCAATCATTATACTTGGTCTCATGTTAACAACACATTCAAATGCTGGTACAAATTGTTATTAATTCCTTTGGTGTTTTTGTAAAAATGTTAACCATGATGAATTCATTTGGTACCAATATGGATGTCATAAGTACTTTATCAGATTTCCAACTCAGTTCATGACTAATTACCTTTACCATTATTTTAAGGAGTTACCCAGATGTGCTTATGATAGCATTAAGGTAAACAATGTCTGATGCTCAGAGGTTATGATTAGAGCAGCTCTACACAATTTGACAAAACCTCATGTGCCTTTCAATATAAAGCACCTGCCAAGCCACATCTGCAACAGATTTCTCAAATTCCTTGTCACTCATTAATGCAGATGTAGCCCATATTTTAAGTCAATGTGTAGAATGGAGATTTTTATTTATTTATTTAAAAAAAAAACCCAACAAAAAAACCCCAGGCAGGCTTCCTCTTCAAAACCCCCAAACTCTGTAACTGAAACTTTTAGTGACCCACTTGTTTGCTGGTTGAAATACTGTTGTCATATGATCCACATTTTTTCCCCCTCTCACTTCATCATACCACTTCAACACAGAAATAACATGCCTAAAAATGTATTTTCACAAAAAGGTACAATTTAGATATGAGAAAGGCCTATTACCTCAAACTATCCAACTTCCTGCCTTTCTCAGGTTTTTTCCTACTTTAGTGTTGTGGTTTAACCCCAGCTGGCAACCAAGCACCACACAGCCGCTCGCTCACTGCCCCCCTGACCCCAGCAGAATGGGGAGGAGGATTGGAGAAAAGGTTAAACTCGAGGGTTGAGATAAGAACAATTTAATAATTGAAATAAATTAAAATATAATAATAATAACAATTGTAATAAAAAGTGGAGAGAGAGAGAAGGAAAGGAGTAAAATCCAAAGAAAAAAAAAAAAAAGTGATTCACAATACAATTGCTCACTACCCACTAGAGTGATGCCCAGCCAGTCCCTCAGCAGTGATTGGCAGGCCCTGGCCAAGCCCCCAGTTTATATATTCAGAATGATGTTCTGTAGTATAAAATAACCCTTTGGCTAGTTCAGGTCAGCTGTTCTGGCTGTTGTGTCCCGTCCGTTGTCATTGTCCGTCCCCCTCTGTGGTTGTGTCCAGTCTTGTCTGTCCATCCCTCCGCCGTTTCTTGTGCCCCTCCAGCCTTCTCTGGCAGGGCTTGAGAAACTGAAAATTCTTGATTTAGTATAAACATTACTTAGTAATAGCTAAAAGCTTCAAAGTGTTATCAACATTATTATCACACCAAATTCAAAACACAGCACTGCACCAGCTACTGAGAAGAAAATGAACTATCCCAGCCGAAACCAGGAGAAGTAACTGGGGTTTAGTTCACTCCAGTATTGAAACTCTCTGAGAAGCCTAACCACTTCCCCAGGGGAACTATTCCAAAACCTAGTACATCACAATGTCAGTACATAATTCAGCTTAATCACTGCATGTTTGGTTTTCACGTCCATTGATATTTGAAGATGTTCATGATGGTTGTTCTGCTTCTTATTTCTGCAAGCAAGTGGGTAGGAATTTGAATTAATTATTTAATAAATATTGGACAAGTTTGTTTACATACTATGTGGACATCATTTTATACCCTTTTGCTAACTACATATTTGGGTTATGTAGTAAGAAGGTGGGGGGAGTGGGGGATGGGGGTGGGGAGGAGGGGTGGCAGGGTGGGAACCCTACCAGGCGGTGGAATGACTGGTTTGGTACATTTAAAAGGGTGTATCCAGCTCATCAAAGAGTGAAGAGGAGAAAAACTTTCTTTGTTTACCTTGGCCTTTAGTCCTGGATTTCAAAGGTGCAGGAAGTCTAGACTTTGCAGACTGTCTCACTTGAAAGGACTGTGAACACAGCCCATCTAGAAACCTGGCCATCATTCTCATGTTGTTCTGCCAGGCAGCTTCTATTATGAGGAGTAAAACATGGAGAATTAGGTGCTTTTTAAGAAACAAATGTTGATCATGTGAGATAGGAAAAAAATTCTCTGACTAATAATGGCAACAGTCCTGATTGGTAGTTATTGGGAGCTCATGGTGATCCAGGACTTGATCTGCATTCTATCATGTATTATTTCTGCTCACAAAGTGTTATGTAATTTCTTTCACCTAAAATCTTTAGGTGATCCAGGCACATAATTTATCCATGCTCAGAATACCTGCAAAGCACTTTCTGTCTTTGGCTGTGCCTTGTACAGAACCACAGAATGACGAAATTCTTTGGTATAATGTTGGACAAGTGTATGGGGTGGTGAGCACTGGATGTGAGTACTAAATGTACCCATATTTACTCCAGTGTTCTATTCTATTCTTTCAATAATATCCAGGACTTATGTGGCACCCATATCTAAGTATCAGTTGGGCTTACATGCTTTGATGCTTTGGAAAATCCTTTGAATGCACTTTTAAATGCTTAAAAAAGTAAAAATTAAAAAAAAAAATCACACCTCAATAAACCTTACTCACATTTTTTACATTCTAATCTGTTATGATTTCTTTCTCTTCTCAGATTATTTTTTCCTTTTCCCCTTTCTTTTTGCAGTGTTTACATGGGCAAAGGTAAATTGGAATAAGGACATTCCACAGGAAAGAAGATTGTTCTGATGTTTCTGCTTTATATGTCCTTTCCTATTGATGTGCTGCAGTATTTTATATTGTATTAAATGAAGCAAGTCAATCTTTATGGAGACTTAAGTGATCCATAAATTACTTATTCATATTTTAGCTTTTAAATGTAACAATTTAGCTTTCAAAATGTAAAAATACTGTGAATAATTTGAAAATACAGTATTTTTCAAATACTGTGTTACAATACCAGGGCAAGGCAATTGTAGTTCAATGCTTCTACATGATTTCATGGACAGTATGTTACCAAAACTATTTCCAAACAATGTCCCTTCTAGCAAATAGCCCTCAAAAACAGACTTCTTAGGGCCCATCAGAAATGGTAACATAAACATGACAACATTGGAACACTGCAGCAACTGGACTGTCTATTTTACAAGAAATTTTGTCACCTAGAAAGAACTTTGCCCTAAAAAAACCAACCAGCCAAATGTCCTGAAAAATGAAATCCTGCTTCACTGTGGGTGCTGGCAGGAAGGAACTGAGAGTTTATTTTTGATTTACTATGTCTTTTATTCAACCACTTATTGTATAAAAGCTAAGGAAATGCTGTAAGAAAAGTTATTTCAAAGTTGTGCCTTCTGGACTTAATGTCCCTCTCACACTCTTACATATTTTACTTCTGTGTAACCACTGCTTAAGACTTTTACCGGAGTAAGCATGAAGAGAATTGGGCTGTTTGCTTTCAGTGATTTTCAGAAATTTTACAAAATACTGTAGTTTCTTCAGTACTGTCACCCCCCCCCCCCCCTTTTTTTATTTATTTTATTTGATAGATTTACAAATATGTTGTCCTGAGGCTTTGCAAACATAGAGCATTTAATTTTGTGTCTTGTATTAATCTCTGGGTTTAGATTGTGGTCCTGGTGAATTATTCTCTTCTTGCTCCTTTCTTACACAGTTCTGTAGGTAATGTTAGATTCTGTCCTTGGACTGGATTGTGCACGTGTTTTTTGAGGTCTACAATGGTGCTCGCTGCCTGAAGCCACCAGTAGCTCCCCCAGTGCCTCCTGATCCTGATGCCCACTTTGCCTATGGACTTCTGAGCAACTGTAGTGCCTGGATATGCAATATTTGAAGGACTAATGGGATCTGGCTATATGCTTGCTACTACCCTTCTGGGCAGGATTACATAAACCTAATACTTACTTAGCTTGGGTTCTAACACCCCCTCCGCTGCCCCAGGGGAACAGGCCAGGTGGCCTGGTTTTATAACTCCTTTACATGACCTTGTATCTTGCTCTCGTCTCATTAATTTTCTTCGTTTGTCCCTACTTTGTATTTAGCAAATGCTGTAAACTTTTTAAAATTGGAGATTGTACATTTCTGAACAATACAAATGGTCTGATTGTCATTTTTCCACTCCAGCAGTTTCTATTTCAGCTGTTCCTTAGCTTATAACTGAGATTTGGAAGTGTTAGGGTATGTTTTGTGCCCTGATGGAATGTGGTGCTAATAAACCACCAAGGAATGGATGTGCTGGGACTTGCCCCATTGCTGATGTTTTAAAACCTAAGCAGCTGTTGAGTCTGTTCACTGTCCCATCAGACTCAGAGCTGGGCTTGGGGCATTTTATTGGTCCCTTGACTCTTCAAAAACCTGCTTAGTTGGAATTAGAAAAACAATAATACCTGGATTGCCAGGTAATACTTTTAAAACCTAGATCTGGTCCCTTTTTAGGAATTTTGCTACTATTGTATCTTCTTAATTTCTCATTGGGCACCTTTTAAACCAGTTAAGTAGAGAGGGTCATCATAATGCAGTATCCAAAGATCACCTTTACAGTTTGTGATGAGGTGTGGGAAGTTAAGGCAAATAGAAGCATCTGACAATCCAAATTCTCCCCTCCAAGGACTGCAGATGTACTAGAGATATATTGTGATCACACTGTCTTACTACAGTTCTCTGGCTGGCTCAGTGCCATTTGGGGTGGCTGCCTGCCAGTGAGGTCTGTGATCTTTTGATTTTCCTCTCAGTGTGAAGCATTTGCTCCTTAAGTCCTTGCTGCAACTCAACTTTTTTAGCAAGTTCAAAGTTGGATACACCTTTCTCAGCCTCCTTTATTTACCAGGAAACCCTCTCATCCATGTCACCTACATTGCTGGTCACCTTTCTGATTTCTTTTTGCTACTCCATGATGGGAGTGTTGTTATGCTCTTCCTAATGAATTCAGACAATTTGTCACTGACAGACTGAAGGTTTTTCCCTCCTTTTGAGGTTTTCTCAAAGTCCTTCCTGGTAAGTTTCCAGATGATGTTTTAATTCCTTTTGTGAAGGTTCAGTCTCTGACTGGAAAGTGTCTTTGGCTATCTTGAACTTTAGGATGTTCAACAGGAATCTCAGCTCACAATTTCTTCCCCTGGGGAAATCTTTGGTTTCCCTCTTCAAAAAAGATCTCACTACTAACACCATTGTTACTGTTTTTGTGGCATGGGCAGCCAACATTCATGGTTTGGCAGATTGTTTCCATTATGACAGAAGATATATAATATAGCCGTGTATTTTCAGTGTGAATCTGTTTATTTACAAGGTGTAGAAAGTAACATTCAGATTCCAGGAACTGAATAAAGGTTGAGTAAGAGAAAGTATTTTCTTTGCTCACAGATACAAGCACTTTTTCAGCTGATGTTTTAAAACCTAAGCAGCTGTTGAGTCTGTTCACTGTCCCATCAGACTCAGAGCTGGGCTTGGAGAACAGAGTTCTCTGTTCCCCAAGTTCCATGACTTGGCTTTCTTTCAAACTCCCAAGTATTCATCTTGCTGGCTGTTTGGTGTATTTGTTTGCATCTGGCTGCCTCTGCCCATAAACACACACGCTTTTACCGATCTGTACGTAGTTTAGATGAATTTATAGGCATCTGCCAGGTAAAGTCCTTCACCAATCAGCTTCTGATTCAGCTTGCATATGGCCAGAGTTTTGGGTAGTGACTCATTTGCTTCAGCTGTCTTATGTGCCTTACACTAAAGAGGTCTATAATTGCTTCGTCTGTTTGCCCTATATGAGAAAGCCTGTTAACAGCATCAATGTCATCTCACTCAACCTTCACTGTAATACTAAACCTGTGCAAAAGGAGGACTGGATTATCCTGCAACACATAACAGCTACATAGCCTGCCGTAAAACTGCAGCATAGTTTAATTTATTATCTATATATCTATATATTATATATATAATATATATATATATTAACCATTTTCACCCTACTGGTTTTCTCAGAGCAGTCCTCAGAAAAGGAATTTGGTGGCATCAGGTGAACAGGAAACACTATCTCTGAGTTAAAGGTCACATTTTACTTGTTCTTGTTACCCGAGACATGGGTTAATGGACACAACTGTTTCTTGTTCAGTCGATTGCTTGATCAGTCAATGAGATGTGAGATTACCAATAAACGTAGCTTTGTGCTGTTTTATTTCATCATTTCCCATGTCAGTAAGGTATTGTATTGGCTGTAGCTGGCCAGGTGTTGTCAGCTGGGGGCTGCAGGGTGGCCTGTGTGGAAGGAAACCAGGGGCTGCCCCATGCCCATCAGCCAAGCTGGTGGCACCTCTGGGAAACATGTTTAAGAAAGGGCAAAAACACCATATGGGCAGAGGAGGAAGGAACAAAAGAGTGAGAAACAGCAAAGGGAACACCATATTCCTGAGCCTAAATTCATCAGACCAAATCACACCTACATGCCTGCACTAGAGACATCCTGTTGGCTAGAAACTCATCTGTATAATAAGGCATGGTTGGGGTGCTGAGGGGTGAGCTCCCTTCTGCCACGCACTTAGAAACAAAGGCTTTTTGGCAGAACCAGAACAGCTGAGTTTCCAGTTATAGCTCTGCATGGTTTACTTCCTGCAGTTCTTCTGGATTTGTACTGGTGAAAGACAGAAGATAATTGAAGATAAATAAATTTTACCTATATGTATGCTACAAAGGAGTAAGTTTTCAGTAGGTGTAGAAAACACATTTTCTCCTGTATGTGTGGACAAATAATTTTTGTAGGAGGACCCTGGCCAGGATGCAGGACATTAGTGCTTTCCATCTGTGGAAATACAGACCTATTGATCTACTTGTCTTTTTCTAATTTTTCTAATGTATGTTGTAGTTATAACCAGTAAAAAAGAGGTCAGAATGTCAAATGCAAAAAGTTTAGCTGTGACACAGAATAGACTGAATGTGACACCCATGCTTTAAATTAAAAATAAAATTCATGTTATATGTTAATCAGCAATCACGTTCAACAAAAAATCCTTCCCAATAAGATGACATTTTTATTGATTATTAAGACTTAAAAGTATATTTGAAAACAGCTAAGTAATTAAGTGTTATTTATGAAAATATACACATTCTTTTTCAAGGACTCTGTGTGGAGCATCCTTGAAGCTTTACTGAAGCTGCTTTCCTTCTTTCTCTTCCCGAACACACACATTTATTTGTGATGCTTTCCTCCAACTGCAATATGATTTGGCTATCACTATGTAGAATTCAATTGCACAAGTTCAGTAGGAATCTTAATGAACTCTCCCTGCAGATGGAATAGTTCTGAGAATGTCTTTATCCCTTGAGCTGGGACACTGGCCTATGTAATTTTTTGAATTAAGTCTGTTTACTTTTGCTTTAACAATTCTGGAATGTTTGTTCAGGCCAAAACCAAATCAACGCTGTTCAAGCTTTTTTTTTTTGTTTCGTTTTCTGATGGTCCTGTAATAAAACAGAAAAGGCTTTTCAAAAATCTGTTTGTTATTATAACTTCACCCTAATTCCTCCCGTACAGGAGATGGATCTCAGTGTCTCAAAACACAGAAAATTCCTAAAGATCTCAGGGATTTAAAGGAATTAACACTGCTCTTTAAAATACCTAGCCAGCCTTTCTATACAAAGAAAACAAAAATAAACAGAGTGCTCTAAGAAGGCTATAATAAGAAGAACCTTTTTTTTTTCATTTGTTCTTCCTTCATCCAAACTTTATCCTATTTCTTCTTTCTGAAAAACAACTGAAAGAACAACATGGAAAATATTTGTGTGTTACCTTAGCAAACTCCAAGCAACATACCCAATCCAGTTCTACAGAGCGTAACACAGTGTAAGGCATGGAACAAGAGTTCAGTTGTGCTATCTGTTTTTTGGTTTTTTTTTACTGTTAAAGCTGCTTCCTGACTCTATTTCCCCCACCTCACCTTTTGTGTTCTGACCACTATCAAAGATTTTTATCTAAAATTAAGAGACACACCCCAAATAAACGATCAGGAATTCTACTATCACTGGGCATCCATGGTACCATGATTGTTTAGTTATCCATTTAATACACCTATCTCGATAAAATATGCATCAGTCATCACAATACGTAAGACAAACAGAATCAAATGATGGCAGACAATTTAGAGAGCCACTTTAGTGATGAGACATAAATAACCTGCTATTTCTTCCATCATCAACACTTCTGGTTAGAACACTGAAAAATCTGCCAGTTTTTCACTTCATGACAGATTGGTCTAAACATTTTAACTTGTATTTTACAAGTATTGAGTTACAGCAAAAGCCTAGTGTGCAATAAATGTTGAATTTTATTAACATTTCTTTATTAAAAGCCATATGACTGACTCACAAGACAGTTTCTAGGTTTTACCTAGAATGGAGAATGATCAGGGGAACTGATTTAAAAGGCTTTGTGAATTTTGTGGTAGAGCTCCTCTGAATTCTGTGCTTGTAGTTCAGAAAAGTATATCCTTGTTGCCTGCAGGTTTTGTTCACATTTTACATGTCCAGTTGTTTTAACAAGAAAATCACAACTGCACAACTTGATTTGGTGTGATAATTTTAAACATGGTTTCTATCTAAGTCACACCAGGAGGTGTCAAGGTCTTTGAATATTCATGGTCTAATCTATCCTTACTTAGTACTGTTGTATGGTCCTCAGGTAATTTCATGGTAACTGTTTGGTTTTCATGTTACTTCAAAAATTTTAGGGTAGAATTTTGCTGTTTTTCATATTTAGTTGTGCATCACTCCTAAAGGATCTCTATTTGTCATGGAGTAAGGTGGTATCCAACAAGAGTAATGGCAAAAGAATCAGCCCTGAGCACTGAAAACAGTAATATGATACAGACCTAGTTCATATAACTCTAGAGATATATGGACACAATATTAGATGCCATTGGAGAGGAAAAAGCCACCATTTAATTCAAGAAAGTGTAAGAAGTATGAAATACTATAAACTTCCAATGTGTCTGTCTTAAGCAGCTCATGCTGAAGACCTTATCTGTAGAAAAATAAATAAAATGTTCGAAATTCTAAAATAATTTAAGAATAATTCACCCTAAAATTAACCGAAAAAATTTACCCCAAAATAGATAATGCTATTTGTGCAATGTTTACCAAGAGAATATCTTCATCTCTGATGTGGCTGGAAATGCAATTCATTAATAGAAGTAAATAGGTTAATTAAATGTTATTTTCATATACATGACAAGAAGGTAGCATCCAAAATCCCATTAAAACTGGGACATATATAAAATCTGCCTATGTTGCAGATAATACAACAATCACTGTGTTTTTCCATCACTGTTGAGGTGCATTAATCTAATAAACTTCTACCTGACTGGCCTGCAAGTTTTCTAGGTGCCTAACTTCAGTTGTGCACATTTCTCAGAGGTATACTAAGGACATATGTGTCCATGTCCTGCTCTAACTCCACTGCTGTATAGGCTCCAGTGGGGAGGCTGCCTACATTTTTCCTAAGTAACCAAAGAAGTCTGGTAATTTTTCAGGGCTTTGTGGTTGATCTCAAAAAGTATCTTCATAAAGTGACTTCTTGCTCAGAATGTTGTTCTCGTGGTCTGCTGACCCTGAGAAGATGTGAACCAGTTGAACACGTAGTAAATTGCAATTTTTTTTTTGTCAAATTGAAAATGCACACATATGGGGCCAGAAGAAGATCAGGGTGTAAGGCTCTAATTCAAACTTCAGAACAGACCAAGGATTTTGATATTTACTCCTAGCTGGATTCTTCTGTTTTATTTCTGTACATACCCAGTCTCCCTTCTGAGGGGAAAGCCCTTTATCCTTTTAGCCCATGTACTTTTGCATTATTTGAAAGGTGGGGAGTGCATGCCAGAACCTGCTGGGTAAGTGACTTGCCTGAGCCATGGGAGCTGTGACTCAAACCTGTCAGACTGACAGAGGCCTAGGACCTTCCTGATGGTCCTCCCTTTGGCTGGGAACAGCTCCTATGAGATCACATTTAGGGTCTCTACAGGGTCAGTGAAGACACAGACAATTTAGTTGCACTGAATCCCTTCCAATACGCCTTCAAGACCCTAACTTTTCCCCATTGATTTTATGGGAATGTAGGCAGTTAATTTAGAAAGACAGGCTCAACCCTCCTGGAACTGGGTGACTAAGATGCAAGGCAGTTCCTAAGCTGAGCACTTATCACTGAAACCTGCCCAGTGCTAACACATTAGTAGATCTGGGAGCAAACACTACTTTTGTGGGGTTTTTGGTGTGACACATTGCATCGCTATCACTAACTCACAAATGGCAGTTTTTCAATGGTACCTTTCAAAAATCTGGTTTCCAGTTTAGCATTGGTTTATGATAATTTTCCAAATAATTTACATTATTATTTATTGCTTTATTTTCTTAATGAAGATAACAGGTGGAAATCCCTCAGCTGAGTTTAGCAGTGCTATTTTATGATGAGCTTAAAAGCTACAGTGCATATGCTTCAAATGACAGCTTTTCCAACGCCTCTATTGGAAGTAAGGGTGGTAACTGAGTGATGGGCACAACATCACAACAGGTCTGACGGTGAGAGTCATTCCCTGCGCTGTATGGCACGCAACATGTTGCGTTGTCATACTGTGTGCTGTCTTTGATCCTCCCTGGAACGTGAACTCCCTTATGGAGAACACCCAGATATGATCATCCAGCCTCCAGATTTGGATCTGGGAAATTCTTAATTAGGGCAAAATATTCCTGTGTGTCCACCCTGTGTGATGCAGCTCTCACTGACACAGATAGGTATTGCATATTTTAAATGCCTGTTGCCAGTGAATAAGGAATGAAGTCTGAGCCCCTTTTCCTGGCTACCTTCTTCAGCAGATACCCAGGCTGCTGTGTCACACGAACAGACTGACTCAGCTGTAGCCTGACCTTGCATTGACCCTACAGTTCCCAGTCTGAAAGAACTAGCTAAGTAATAACTACAATACACACAAAATGTATCTACTTACTGTATTATTTTGCCCAGATTTCCAGTACTTAGCAGCCATCAAGTATTCTACTTCAACAGAGGAATACAATTATAGTATTATAATTAGTAGTGAGGGATCCTTCTTTCACTACCTGTATATGATTTTTCCCTACCGTTGACTGAAAGGGACACCAGAGGAGCAGTCACTGACTGGCTGCCATTTTTCTTTCGGTTTGTTATGTGGACTTTTGTGGTTTCTTTTGTGTTGGAATTAGGCACACTGTGTGGAGAGACCAAGGGCATCAGGTCCCTGCTGTGTTGCCTCCTGCCCACATGAAAGTTATGGTGGCAGGCAAAGGCATCCTGCACCATCAGGCAGCACACGGATGGGAGCAGGGGAAACTGGTCTTGTCAGACAACTGGACTCATATGGGGGGAAACATATGCTCTTAGCATCAATGAGTTGCACATAACATTTCTTTTGGAGCAAAAACTGCCCACGCCTGTAGGATTATGGACTTTTCGTTTAGCAAAGGCCGAATACACACATACAGTGACCATGAAAGGCGGTACAGCTGCCTTTCCCTGGGTGAAGATATACCTCACCAAAATCAATGCTGATATTTGCAGCTATGCAGTCTTTAGCTGACTGACAATGGGCTTATGGCTGCTGCTCTGGACACTTGATGGAAAGTACATTTTCTGTGCATTCACACACTTACAGACTGTAGCACTGCAAATCTTTCTATACTTTCCTCACCGTATGTGTAAGCCTTGACTTGAAGGAGCTGGATTTAGGGGTTACTTCATTCACCCCATGCCTGCCATGAGTCTGTTGTGTGGCATTTCTGCTGAAACTGCCAACAAGAACACAACTAGCTGTGTGAATCATAATGATGTGACTGAAAAGGGTGTATTCTCACCATAACAGCAAATGGGTTTGTAGTATGGTCGTATGTAAAGTGGGCTGAATTGCCAATTTATTTCATAAAAAGCAGCAATGATTTGTATTCATCATCCAAAATCTGCAGAAGCCTGAGTGAATGCATTGATGGAAATGCTGCTGCCAAGCCACTGAGCCATCAGTGCCTGTGGCTGTCTGGACTGCTGCTGCTGTACAGGCCACTGCCAGCTGCTTGATAGCAGCTGGCACCCCATGGCATGTGCAAGGCAGAGGCAGCCTCAGTGGGGCATGGAAAGGTACAGGAGGTCACATCTCGGGGAATGTAAATGTTCTTTTTTCACACCATTTAGGCACCTACCTACTTGCCTAAGCACTTCTCCCTCATTGGTTTCAGTAGGAATTAGGCACTTAAGCATCTATTTGTGTTTTAGCAGCTGAAATATTGAAAAAGACAAAAGCTTCTTATCTTGCAGTGATGAGCAGGTTGCCTGGCTTCCCTGGGGGGATCCTCTGATACCAGTAAAGCTTCATGTAGACAAAAGGACCTGCTTGCTAAGTATGTCTACAAAATCAGGGCCTCTGAGGGGGAAAAGCTGAAGGAAAGGACTGGACACAGTACCAATAGGGAATCCTACTCCCAGCTGCCAAAACGGGAAATCTGGAAGCATTATTCGTGACTCAGAATTACTCATTATCCAGACGTTCTTCACATGTGCTGTATATTGTATATACTCCTAGGGTGGAGGTTTTAAAACAGGGAAAGGGAAACCTGAACATTTCCTGGGGGTCATTGGAAAGAAAAGTTTTTTATTTAGTACACAGGTTTTATTTATTACTTTTGAATAATACACCTTCGGTGAAAAGTTATCCTTGAAAACAAGTTACATGCAAAGAGAAGATAAAAAGAAGAAAAAAAAAAGGAGAGGGACCAGCTGAAAAATGTGTAGGTCATTGCAGCTGTGTTGGAATCAGAATGGTTCTGTGATGGACTACTGAAAGATATGTGAATAATTCGTTTCATATTTATCTACTTTAATGTCATGTACAACATCTATTATAAGATCTGAGCTCCTCACAGTCTTTGTTGTATCTTCACATTTCCCTTGTCAGATCCTATTATTTCCATTCTACAGCTGAGCAATCAAATCAGCCAGCAACCCAGGGAGGATTTACCCTGCTTTTATGCCATTTATAGCACCTAAGTCAGAAACTCAGCCCTTGTGAGGGTGGCCTGTACTCACGAGGGAAACTCAGGCTTTGCCAGAAAGTGCTTGAGGTGTACCTCAGTTTTATGACCACCCAGGACAGCCTGTCTCTCTAGTCCTCTGAGGGCCGTAGGGCAGCTGGACTCCAGGGAAGGCTCTGTTAACTGCTATGAGTTGGATGAAAGTGAATCTCGGTTATTTGCCCACCATCAGGCAAGATGCTTGAAGCAGGCCATGAAAACAGTGCACCTTCCTAGTTACGTATTGCTAACCTAGCTGCTTCTGCTAGCTGCTTTCTAAGAGAAATACGTCCTTTCATAAAACTCAGCACAATTTATACATATTATCAGCTTGCCCAGATGCCTTTGAATTGGCACTGATACAGAGACAGAGAACATAACAAGTTCTTCTCCAGCTAGCAGACTATATGCTGTTGTCAATATACGTTATTCAGTACAATGCAGCATCTTGGTACAGCTGGAAGCCTGTTAGTGGCTTGCACACAGTGTGTGTCTTTTTAAAGACAGATAAACTGTAGGCTGCTCAGATTTCATAGAGATGTTTTCTTCTTCCCAGCTGAAATAAAAGCTGGCCAAAATTCAGGCTTACAGAGTACCGATTTAAGTCGCAAATAAGTCTTTAAGCCATGTTAGTTCAGATTTACATGCATGTAATCAGGAGCAGAATTTAGATTATTATGCTTGATCTATCTCAACTCTTACTAATTCTTTCCTGGCGGGAGGATATTAAAGCTTTCAAGAGTCAGTCTTTGTTCCATTTTTTTGGTGTACCCATGGCAGGTTTATAATTTTTATGTTTCATCCAAGTGGAATGACAACCACATGCTGCAGGATTTTTCCCCTCATTACACAAACCTTCACTGTGTGCTCTGCTGAGAATATCTGATCTTGTATCAGGTGAGTAAAACTTAATGAGTTAAAGTATAAGTCCCGACCTGCTTAGACTGATTCAAAACCCCTTTTTTCAATTCATACACTGGCTTTGCCATTGCTTGTGACTTCTCAAAATTTCTTAGGGGTCTTGCAAGGCTGAACTGCTTCTCTTTACTACTTGCACTGATGGCTTTTGACAGATTAGGTTTTTGAAAATAAAAATCCTTTGCATGAGTATAGCTCTTAAATTTTTAACGTTCTTAGCTTAGCGTTTAAGTGACTTGCCCAAGGCAACAGAAAGAGTTAGAGACAAAACTGGATTAGACACAAAAGTGTTTCTGGCTCATTGACTTGGGCTCACACCTCTAGACAAGGTTTTTCTTTCCAGAACAGTAAAATTGCTCTTTCAGTATTAGAAAAGAAGTCCAGTAGGTAAACTTCCAAAAAATTGTGAGCTGAGATCATTGAGATTTGACTTAGAATTTCCCAGGTGGTGATATATAATGCAGCACTTTGCTCTTATTTAATTTGTGTCTTTTTCCTGTTGTCTTCCATGTTTTGTGTGACACAGAAAGAGTGATGTTAATATTTGATTAATTTTGCTAAATTTTTGCCATTTTAATTAGCTTCACTGGCAACAGTGTGTTACTTTGTTCTGAATTTCTTCTGTTTTAAATGCAACCTCTTACACTGCTGTCTGTTAAACTGAAGAGCTAATGGCTGGTGGTGTGTTATGGATTGAGAGAATATGATCAGATAGACTCTTAATTTTCTTTTGGCTAGGCAGAACAGGGTGACATCCTACACTCCCTCACTGTAGTTTCCCAATTACCTATTCCTTCTCATGGTTCTTCCTGCAGTCTGTTGTGAAATATCTATCTTTTTTCAGAATTGTGTACACTGAGTAAGACTACATTAGAAAAGACACAGTGAGTGGGAGCAAACTGACCAAATGTGAACTACTCACTCGAGGGCCTATATATCACTGAAGAGAAACAATCACTTTCGGGGTGGAATTAATTGGATAGATTTCAGAAGTCTGCCCTAAATGAATCACACCACAGAAGTGCCTGTTTCTCACTCATTACTGTAAGTAAACCCAAGGTGAAGAATTCTGTATGGATGACCTAAGTTAGGTGATGAGTCCTACTTCATACTCTAAAAACCAGGCACACTCATTTCGGAAGAAATAAAATAAGTTCCAGCTGGAGATTGCTTTAGTAATACATGGAAGGGTTAAATTACTACTTTTCGTATTGCGGGGGAGCTCAGCCCATGGTTTGTGGGGTGTTTGCAACCCTGTGGGATTGCTTCAGTTCGTGGCCCTCCGTTGCTTTCTCTGGAGTGACTTCAGAGCTAATTGTAGGCTGGGCAAGTTGCACTGGCAGGAGGGCAGCGTGTTCCCTGTTCCACCTCTCCAGGTGGCCCTGAAGCCGGGCAGCCATTTGGTACGGGGCACACAACCAGGGCTCAGCCAGGGAGCCACCGGAGGAGCCTGACATGCTCTGCTGTGTTCACAGCTGCCCAGTGCTCCCCCAGACTCCAGCTTCTCGTGTCTGCCTGTCTCAGCTACCTGCTGTGCACGCGTGCGCCCGTCCCCACCGCTTGGCAGGTCAGGCTGCTGCAGTAGCGGTTCTTTTCTGTCATTCGCAAAAGGTATGCAGCCTGCCCAGGCAGGTAACTTGGATGTTGCTGTCTATCCCAACAGCTGATTTTCTTCCAAGATCACACAGTAGCTTTTTAAAGTTGTTCCTTACCAAGCTGGAGTCTCCATCTCCTTTAAATATGGCCTATGTTCTTTTCTTCTACATACATGATTTTGTATTTGGCTGTATACATACAGTTTTCTAGCCCAAGCAGCACCAAATAATTCAGAATTTATTTGCACCAATTACTTATTCCTTTCTGTCATTTATCAGTGCTCCAATATTTGCATGGACTATAAATTTAATGGTAGGGATTTTATGTTTCACTTCAGGTTAATGATAGAAGATGTGTAATGAGAGAGGAGCAAAGAACAGACTATGGTGATTTCAGAAGGAAGTGATTCTCTGATTACAATTATAGATTAATGCTTATCAGTTAACCCATTTCAATCTGCATAGGCCACAGTTACTTGTTTTCTCAATCATAAGTTTATGTAGCAGCATATCAAACATCTACCAGAATTACCACATAGAGCTTCTATGTTTTAAACAATTGCTTGTGAAAGGAAAGCAGTCAGACATGCAAAATATTAACATTTTCCTATAATTATTTTGATTTGGAGGGAAAAAATGTTCAGTGACTTTTAATAGACAAATTACCATGTTTTTTTACAACCAACTTAATAGCATGCAATTATTTAAAACAAAAAACAAACAAAACCTTCTGCGGTGTAGGCAAAATTCAGGTAATGGAACTGGTGGTTCAATTTCCACAGTCAGGCTGGTACAGTCATCATGAAGAAGCAAGGAGTGAAATTGTAGTGATAGACATAACTTCATTTCATATTCAATAACTTGAGTCCTCTGGTTTACTGAGATTATAGAATATATTTGAACCCTTGCATCTGTACTATTTTACCTTCTGATTACATTAATAGAGCTGCTGAATTCAATTAACATCTGAAACTATTTGGCTAGCCAGACATTACACAAATACTTTCAGTGAGATTCTGTAGTCTTCAGACAAATTGTACTTCAGACTTGTTCTTCCTAAAATGCAACAAAGTGTGTCCCATGCCTCTGATTTCCATTAGCTACAGTGTGAGTAAATCAAAGTCCTTACAGGCTTTCACCTACTGCTAAAAATTTCCGGAACCGTGTCCTGTAAGTCTGTCTCCCATCTGGGCTGGAAACTGAGCAGCTGAGTTGAGGACTCACAGACATCTTTATTTTTCTAGAGGTTAAAATCTTTGTAAACATTCTCCTCTGTTCTTTTGCCTTCTCTGTTGATGTTGTAGCTGGTCATTTTATCAAAGTCTGTGCATCTGGAAAAGTTATATATTCTACATGTAACAGCATAGCCCTACCGTTCCTAATGATATTGGAACTAATCAGAGCTATTTCCCAAAAATCTCTGAGCATGATTAGACAGAGCACACTGAAGAATTTTTCATGCAGACTGGGAGACGGTTCAAAGCACTGTCAAAGTAAAGCTACTCCTTCAAAAAGAACAGATGGGAGATGTCTATTTGATTTCCACACAGAATGGAATGAGGAACTGAGCTGTCCCTGGACCAGCCCTAAGCTGGAGGCAGGATCAATAGCACTGAACTTCCAGGTATGTCTGTCTGATCTGCTCATGCTTCCCCTATCTCTCCTCCATCTGCAGTGAGAGTGCTAAGGAGTCTGGTATTATTTACAGTATGTTTGCTACACCTGTCATAGATTCAGTGGAGACTTAATTCTAATACAAGCCAGCACAGGTAGAATGTAAACAGGAGAGAAACATTACAACTGCTTCTTGTTGACAGACAGCCTCCAAGTGAATTTAGATAGCTGTCTTAACTCTAGCCCCATCCACTCTGTGCCAAAGCTCTGCAGGGACGCACTAGTAACACACTGTAAGGAAGAAACAAAAAGAGAGAAGCAAAATCTAGCAGTTTTGTCACTGTGCTTATTATACCAGTGAACATTACGAGGCAATTGTTCATCAACTCAAAACTTGCTATGTGCAAACTGGTAGCACTTTTTAAAGGTTGACACATGGTTTCTCTGCGCAAAGGCTTTGCAGAATCAAAAGCCCTCAGTGCACAGATGGATATAAAGAGGATTTAGACATTTGGTCATTTGGGCACTGACAACTCCCACTCTTCTCTTACTCCTCTTTCCCTAATTGTCCTTCCCTGGAAGTTGCAAAAGTATGTCCATCACAGTGCTAATTTTGCATCTTTTGGCAGGATCTTATATGATGCAGTCTACACTCCAGAAAAAGAAAAACACTGGTATTTATAATTGTAATTTTGATGAGCTGCGTGGCAGCTAAAATCATTATGGGTGAAATCTGATCTCAGCTTTCAGACCACAGAAATAACGTGTCTGCATTTAAGTAGGGAGGGGAACACTGATTCATATAAAATACGGCTTGAATCATACAAGAATGAATGCTTCTTGAAGGCTTACAAAGTTAGGTTAATTATTCACTTTTACTGTGCGTTTTGATTTCCCGCGGGGCTAGGAAAATGTAGCAATACTGTCCTAACCACAATAATACTTGTCTTCACCATGTTTCTAGCCCACAGAAATGCAAGAGATCTCCCTGAGAATCCTTATCCCATCAGACTTCCAGCCTTGTTTCCAGAGAGACTAGAGGGCAGGTAAGTCCGGATAACTTTCAGTTTGTATTCATGTCGTAACCAGCTGCAAAATACGTAGATCATGTAAATCAGCATAGTCCACTGATTTAAACAGAGCTGCATCAACATTCAGCAGCTGAGAATCTGGCTCCTCATCCCAACTCTTATCCCAGACATGTGTGCACTAAATTATTTCACTGTATCTTTCTGACAGTAATAAAGTTTTTCCTTTTACTCTGTCTCTCACTATACTTTCTAAAGCAACTCTCTTACATGTGTTTGTACTTAGCAACTATCATTTCCATATAATACCCATCATTTGTATTTTTACTATCATGCCATTTTTAAGAGTACATAAGAGTCATTTAGCTGAGGGCGAGGGGAAGTACCATACCAGTTTGTGTTATTGCTTTTGACACTGATCTACAGCTTTAAGTTATGTTGCTGGTATGCTTTCATAAAAAAAGAAGTGGGTAATTTTTTTCCTCCACGATACATGAGTGTTTTCTTAAAATGTAAATAATTACAGCCTAATACAATTATATTTACCAACTGGCCAGACTTTGGCATATCAATAAGCAACTTTCCTTTAAAATGTCTTCACAGTTTCGAAACACACTTTTTCTCAGCTGGTGTTACCCCTGTGGAAGACTAACTCATCTCATTCCATATTTCCATGTTCCAATACAATTTGGATGGAGTTCAGGAACAGATTCCCATTCTTAAGATCTGTATCCCAGAGCAGCGCTCTCACATTAATGTGAAGCATGTGGCTAAATCCCTTGAATGACTCTGAAAACTTCAACCATCATATTTATTTTCCTTTTTATATTTTTTAATATTTTTTCCCCCTGGCTCAGCTCCTACTGTTAATCAGAAAAAAATAATATATATATTATTTTTAAAAAATATTATCCTTTCAGAAAATAAAGAATAATGTGAAATCTAGATGAATGGGATTCCTCTGATAGTGTTTGGATTCTGTTCTTCCAAAATTTCATTATCCACCCTTAAGGCTTTAGCCTGTACCCAACTCTACACTACGACTGCATTGCTAACTACATAAGCTAACTCAGTTAAAGCCAGTTCAGTTGGGTTGACAAGCTTTAATATCCCACTTTGACTGTAATGTAGGCACACCCACAATGTGGGAGAGGAAACAGAAGTAAAGCAATATGCCCAAGATTACAGAGAGAGCCTGCAGCCAAGCCAGCAAGGAACTCAAGACTTGTGGCTTCAGGACCAGTGCCTTTTCTTCCCTTCCAGGAATCTGTAGGATGTATTCTACCTTCCAAATTTCAGACATAATGGGATTTATGATTTTAGAATTTATGATATATTGTGTTTTGATTCCTCTCATATTCTGCCCTTTATTTTTTTAATTCCATGAAGTGTTTGTGCATATTGCCTGCCTAACTTCTCTTATCATGAACTGGGGATGCCAGATGCCTGCAAAATTTTTTTCTGCACTTTTAAAATTGTATACATAGTCAAGACTGAAGTTTTCTTGCTGGGTTGTTTTTTTTGCTTACTAGGCCTGAGGTATCACTGCACTACTGTAGTTTTAGGTAGTAAATAATCCTTTCCTCCATTTTCCACCCTGAATAGTGGATGAGAACCAGTGTTTATGTGCAATTTTAAAAAAAGAACTGATAAAAATAAAACAACCTATAGTTGCTCTTGAGGCTAATAAGAAAAAGTAGTAAGGAATCATCCTCAGAGATTGTTTTAGTGTGATGTAATTTTGCTGGTACTCAGACACCATGGGAAGGAAAACCTTGGAAATACTTAAATATAAATCTCCAGTTGATTTTAAGAGAGATTGCACATTAGGGTGTAATTTGGCCTTTTTAATTCACAGTGGTCTTATGATCAGTCTCAGGCTTATTTCTGCTCCAGCTACAAACTCTCCCTCTCCAAAAGCTTGCTGCCGTCATCCTTTCCAGAACTGCACAGGAGGGGCATTTATAATGCAAAGCGAGGCAGTGCAGCATGGTTTGCTCCCAGAGCTGCCATTGTCTACCTGAATGACCTCAAACAAGTCACTTTACCTCCTGAGTTTTTCTATCTGTACAGCACTTTGAGATCTGCAGATGAAAAGTGCTGTATAAAAGTGAGGAATTATTACGAACATGGCTTAATGAAGTTATTTGTTTACAATCAGTTGCTTGTATCACACAGCATGTTTATATTGCCTCTTTACACTTCACAGCAACGTTTTCACTCTCATCGGTACTAAGAACAGGGAGGACGTGACTAGGAGGATGACTCATATGATCCTCTAGGATACAGAAATGATATCAATTATGCCTGCTAATCCTCATTATACCTGTCTTAGCCTTCCGGGAAAGAAAACGCTTGTTTTAGTTGGTCTTTTCTTAAGCAGTGGGAATTTCCCAAGTAATGTTATTTAAATACCATCTCTAAATATCCATGTAAGTTCCCAAGACTGCCATTTGTTCTGAGGGTACAAACAGCCCAGCACATGCATTTCTCTGGATCAAAGCAAAGAAATGCCTAAAGGTTTAGTTTACTGGCATTACCTAGGTGGTTCTGACTCTCCGGTTTCCTTGGGGGGTTGTACTTGCAGCAGGCAGACTGCCTGGGAGACCACAGGATGTGGAAATACAAAGTAATGCTATCGCCATGCAACAGTAGTCCTCATTACTTTCATTTAGGGATACTGGGCAGGCAGTCTTAGGGGGCAAAGCATTCAGCCATACACCTCCTCCCTAATCAGCTCACAATATGGCCAGCAATAGCAGAGCACTGAAAGAGATTCTACTAGCTGACAGATCTTATTGAGAAAAAGAAAGGGTGTGTGGCTCAGCAAAAAATAAGGCCTTCATAAAATTATTTTGTTTGGATCCTTGCCTACAAAATCTCAAAAATAGTCGATATTCCCAGCTGTCCCTTTGGTCACTAAGATAATATCCAATTTGTTTAAAGTTGTTCTCACTGGGAGAATGGTTTTTCTCTCATCCCTCAGGGGATCATTTCACAGTCTGATACACCTCATTCTCACTTTCATCCTCCTTTCCTTTTCTTAGCATTTTGGTTGTCCTAAAATAATTTCTTTTCTATTAGACACCTTTTAAATATTTACCCATGTGATCTTTTTTTTTTCCAGTTAGCCAAATTTGACAGATTTAATACTTAATCTTACCTATTAAAATGAATTCTCCACACCCCTGCTCTTTTTTATTGTTCCTTCAATGCTCTCCAATACACTGATTTTTTTTTTTTCAGTACATAACTTCCTAAAACATAGTGGTCTGTTGTGAATGGAATAATACCTGCAATGCTCAGGAAAGGACTTTTGCCATCCTGCTCACTGAGGTTGTTATCCTTGCCTATGCAATTCACAGCAACACCCTTTTGGATGCTACATCATGTTCCTAATGCATGTCTAACTTCCTATCCACTCTCACCTCTTGCCTCCTTTAAAATGACTGTTTTCCAAATTCCTCCCTTCCTTTGAATGTGTTTTCCCTTATATTCATAGGCCTCTTTAAAGACTGACCCTGTTAATTTTTCAAATCTCCCCGAATCCATTAATGTTACTTGATATCTTCAATATTTGCAACACTTACTTTAATATTTCCTGGGCTTATATAAGGGTTCCAGAAACGCCTGTGATCGACAAAACCCAAAATAATTTCAAGTTATAAAATTAATCACAATGAAAAATCCTAATTATGTTATCTTTGATGAAGATTGAAAGTTTGTAAAGCTCACGCTACAAAAATCAGTAACATCTTTCTTCTCACTACATACAAGAACACTGATATCCAAGAAGCAAATCCTCTGTGAAATTGGTTTGAAGCAGAGGTATTTTTCTGACTAATGCTTTCTGATTAAGAAGTGGTTTTATGAACATGCAGCTCTTGCTAATCTTCTTGGGACACTTCTCAAGCTAAAAGCAGTATGGTCAGACAGTTGATATGTCAATTACATTCATATTGAGAGATTTTAGCTTCTGGATATTTCCAACATTTCCAAAACCAAGGAACAGTTCAGAAGTCCTTGTTAAAAAGATTTGGGGAAAAGATCACATTGCATGGAGCAGCTGTTTGTGTGGATTACCTAGTCTAGCCATTCTGTCAAGGCTAAAAAAAATACTGTCTGAACTGTAGGAAGAAAACAAGTCACTGAAATATCAGTTGAAGTAAGAGCGTGTTACAAGCAGCATGGCTGGACTTCCTCAGGGGCTGAACTCCAGCTTGGACAAGTAAGTGGGACAATTCTAAACAAAGACCTTGCTTGGCAGCCCCATTTAGAGGCATTTTTATAAATGAATAAACTGAAATTAGTATTTCATTGCTCTGCAGAGCCTTCAGAGCAACAACATGTGTTGCTTTTCACTATATGTTTATGACCAAATAGAACAAATCTACATTCAAGGCTTAGAGCTTCATGTTATACAATGGTAGGACTTGGCTTGGCTTTGATGGGTTCTCTGTGGTCTCCCAGCCAGTTTGTTTCCTTCCTTCCTTCTTTTGCTCCTCCTCATAGAAAAAAAAAACAGCAAAAGCTGCTTAGAGGTGTCTTTTTTTACTCTTCTTAAACCTGTTAAAATGCATAATTATCCTCTGCACCTTGATCTACTCAACTCCAAAATGGAAAGGTTTTGTTTTTTCTTGAACCACTGTCTAGCACCTTGGTTTCCATTTCTAGGCAGTGGCTACTCTTCTTGGGAAAAAAAACACATTACAAGTGATCACAGGATTTCTGCAGCAGTTCTAGACCATCTGCAGTAATGAACTGAAGATACAACAATGACAAAGCAATAATTAAAACATACCTGGTGACAGTCTGGTGACCTTAGATTCAGCATCATGGAGCATGTGGGAGAGTTTTCTCTTTTATATTTGTTCATTGGTCAGAGATATTCATAAAAATTAATACCTACTAATGAGGATTAAGAATCTGATGAGTGGCTTTGATTCAGACCATTGCTGTTTATGTTCTTTTATTTCCCTTACTTTTTTCATTTTCCTGTGGAATTATGTATTTCATAGTGTACTAGTTGCGAACACTCTTTACTGAGATAATGGAGGGGGCATGGCTCCCTGGAGATCAGCACAGTTTAAACCAGTCTTTGCAAGTTTTGTTCTTCTTTTAACCCCTCGCCAGACTCTAAGAAACTCCTCATTCACTCGAGTCACTTGCTCCCCTTGCACAGGGAGCTGCCTTAATTTCTTGCAGAGAACACATAAACACAGCTCACTGTTAAGTCACTCAATGCTACTTCTAAACTGGTTGGAGGAAAGACAAAAACCCAAGAGGTGCTCCTTCCATCAGAATATGACTGCATGATATAATGACATGACGAATCAGACTGATCTCCCTGTATGGCTGTCATGCTGTGGAGCTATTTAGTCCTGAACCCCCAAAATGGGAATAGTTATATCAGATCTATCAACAGTTTAGTTGGAGGGAGGAGAAGGTACAGTCATTTGTCTTTTGCAGGGTTTAGTAAGGAAAACCTACAGGTATCATCTACCAGCCACTTTCTGAACTTGAGTTATCTTCAGATCCCTAAAAACCTTAACGAAGAGGCTGCAGCACCAGAAGAAGTGGCAAGGGCACTGCTTTGTGCAGGAGCAGGAGCCAAGGGCTCCAGTCTTCTTTACCTACATATAAGGAAGAACAATATATATTGCCTTTCTCACATGGGCACAGTTAATAAATGCAAAGATTTGTCAAGTTTAGACCAGCCTTTAAGCTTTCTGAATTTGCAGACTGCTGCAGATTTCCCAGTGGACATTCAAACCCTTAGCAAAAAATCGATTAATAGGTTTTTGAGTCACCTAACAGAAGGCTTGTTTTTCATATCTGCCTTTTTTGGACCCCTCCCTCCATCCCAAGAGTCCAGAGGCAACAGTATAAGCATGACTGGATGCAGAAAAATAAGTTAATTCCCTCCCTGATTGTATCTGATTTTAGGTACTGGCACAATGCTGTCAGTGAAAACCAACACATTCTTTTCCTTCTTGTCTGAGCCTCAGCATCATGCTCAGGAAATTTCACATGCCTAGAAAAAAAATTATCTTCTTGAAACACTGATAAGTTGTATGTACAAAATCAGTTATTTTCTTAGAGGTGCATTCTGATCAACTCCCTTCCTGAGGTTTTTGGGGCACAGATCATTGATGTCTCACTAGAACTGTCAGGACATGCATAGATTTCCCTCTTATTGTTCATTACAAGATAACATAACTCTAAATTGGGCTAGTGACTCACCTTCCCCTGAGGGGCTGCAGTTATAAGAGAGTTAATTATTCACCTTCCAGTTGTGGAAAGATTCCATGCAGCTGTTGGTATTGGTCTGGCTTTTCTTCACCCAACCACACCTAATGAACATCAAGGAACTTACAGGGGAAAGAGGCTGGGTTTTTTCAGTTTTTTTCTCTTTTTTAAAATTTTTTTTTCAACTGACCAGGCAAGATCATCTGTCTGTGACTCAACAGCTCAACTATGAACTCAGGTTTCATGAATGTGAAGAAATCTCACTGAACTTTCACTTACCTCCCTGAACTTATGCTCCCACTCCCTGTTTTAAAAGAAAGCAAACAAAACAAAACATATTTTGCACTGGATGTGGCTAACATTCCCTGATCTAATCTGGTCTGCTGTTCACCTTTTGAGTGAGAGGCATATGCAATATTAAGCTCCACTCAAGGCTGTAAGGTCTTGCATTACCCCTCCCCTTCCCCCTCTTCCGCACTTCCACACTAGCTGACCACCTAACAACTCACCAAGTCAATAGTAGGACACCCTGCCCCCCGCCCCCATGTTTTAAGTTAATTTAGATTACACAGCCAGCTCTCCCTGCTGAGCCATTGTTCAAAGACACAAAGCGCCTCCATTCCGCCTTGGCTTTCCAACAGCATCACACCAGTCCCAGCACAGGTAATATCCCCCCCATATGCACACACACATGCACACACGAGCCCTGCATTGTTTCATTCTTCCCATTTCTGTCCTTGTCAGCTGTCTCTGCTTTCACTCAGCACTTGGGCCTTTCCCCGTCGGCACCAAACCTAATGATCATTTAACGGCAAGTACAGAAATAGTCCTGGGAGCAGAGGTCAAAACCTGTGACTCTCCCAGGCACTGGGCTGCCGAAACATGCTTTTTCTTGTGCTCCACCTTGCTGTCTGACTTTGTCTTAGACCCCTTTCAAGTCTGCTTAGCAAACAACAGCTTTGTGAAGACAACTATTTCCTTCCAAGTGATTTGCAGTTTAGATCAAGTGACTAAGGTCTTGTGTGAATATGGTTGCCATCACCAGCACCTTGAGAGATCGGATGAAAACACCTGTCTGGGAGAACAAGTTTTGGGGAAGATGGTCACAATGGGAATAGGGGTGTCCTAGTCACAGGAAACATATTTACCATCTCCTGCTGGCAGACCCAACCTCAGCAGATGTTTACCTCTTTGAAGCCTGTTTCTGGTAGTTTGGCTTTCCCTGATCTGTACTGGCTGTCCGATGTATGCTCCTGGATGTGGCACGGGGGGACAGGCACGTATATGGTTGGTGTCTCCCACCTGGGCTGTGTCTGGCCCCTGTGTTTCTGCTGTGCTTGTCCCCTGGAGCAAAACCTGTATGGGCTGTATTCCCCACCAGGACATAAACCGAGCATAAAGAAGGAAGCTTAAAGGGTTTGTTGGAGTAGGACAACACTGCGCTGAGCTTTAAACAGAGCAGGAGGGGAGATGAAGACCGACTGTAGCAGATCATCAGATACTTCCTTGGAGTCTTATTCAAGCCCTGCCTCCCAAATGAAGAAGAAAGGATTTAAGAATTAGTCTTCCGCATTCATACAGAATGCAATTAAGGTAACTACATTAAAGTGTTCAACCATATCAGCCAGGTAGAAAGTCTTGCTCCTGGCTGCCTTTTGCGTTAGGACGATCCCATCCATGTACTCTGAATGTAGCTGTCAGCTGGGCCCTGCATAAAGGGAAGGAGGGAGAACATTTTTAATGCTGGGTTGAGGCAGGGTTCAGGTAGCCCAGAGACATCAGAAGTTTTACAGCTGGGCATAGCCCCACTAGGTGATTAGGCACCTGCCCTGGGACTTTGAAGCCTCCTGTGATACCTGCGTATTATACTTGAGTGCCTAACTTGGTGGGAAAGTATCAAAGTTTTTGTTTTTGTTGTTGTTTTTTTTAATCGATTCCTCAGAGTCAGATTTTCAAAGGTATTTTGGTACCTGAAGAAACAAAAAGGTCTTTCAGAAACGCCAGTTAGGATTAACAGTTTTGAAAACTCCATCATTAAAGGAATTGCCTAAAACGGCTGGTGGTCACAGAATATTGTTGTAGTGGTAGAGAATTTGTTAAATGGTGTTTCCGAATGCTGTTAATTCTGCAGGAGTTTATATAGTATTCTGTTTACACAGGACCTACACATGACTCTTCGCCATTCTGGTTTTATTAGTTCCAGTGTAACCTGTGAGGAGAAGCTGAATGGTCATCTAAACTGACTGTTAAATACTTGTGGGAACTTTATTATAGAACACCCTTCTAAATTCACGTTATCTCAGGACACTATAAAATACCACGTGGCAGCTTGCTATTCTGGTAACACAGAGTATAACAAACAAAGATGGAGGATAGCATAAGTTGATTCCCATAAAAATGTGTCTAGAGAACTTAATACCCAAGTTGCCATAAAACATGTTCACACTTGGCTTCAGTGTCATCTCATTCTCTGTTCCACTTATAGAGATAGTAGTGTATTTTTCTAAACAAATAGAAACGTATATATGGAACATATGGTCTGCTGGGAAATATAACTATAAATGATGGTATATGTCTTCATTATTATTATGCTTTCGTTGGGAAGTTCAAACTCCAGATCAAAAGTGCTTATAAGATAAATGGATAGAAAAATTGAACCTTTCTGCTCCAGCTGAACTTTCAGCTCTAAATAATTCTGGCCCCCATACTTTCATCATCTGGATCAGGCTAAGGATCTGATTTATCAAAATACTTCAGCTCTTGACTGTCTTTAACTTTGTGAGTAATTCTATTGACTCCTAAGGAGCTACTCACAGCTATATATTTGTATATACATGTACATATGTATAAATGTTTATATATATATACACACTCATAAAATGTATATACAGTATACATATATACACATATTTAAATCTGTGTATTTAAATATATACATTAATAAACATCAATATACATTAACGTATTTGCAGAATTTGAGCTTTAAAAAGCAAAGGAAATTGATATTGCATTTCAAAAGGAGGTGTGTTTGTTCTTAGAAGAAAAAAGAGATTCCCAAACATTATAGACTAATGGTGAAGGTTCATGATAAGCATTTCTTGTAGAGCACAACTGTTTTTTACCACAGGTACCGAAAAGGGACCTCAATACATTTGCCCAATGATTCTGACTTTTCTAAGCGACAGCCAGACAAAATTGTTGGTTTGATAGTTTTTACTGTTTGATGTGATTGCAGACATGGTAGAAGATGGTTTGGAAACTATGAGTATAAAGGCATTTAAACCTTGACAGAAGGCTCATGTGACCAAGTGGAAATGGAATTTGTCTTACCAGATATGCACAGAGCCACTATTACCTGTTCTGAATTTCTCCTGCTCTAACAACTTCTGTCATAGCAGCAGTACGAACTGAATCTGTTGATGATGGTTTAAGAAGATGACTGGGAGACAGCTAGCAATTTTTTTTCTTCTCTTTTTTACAGTAATGATTGAAAAGTGCACACTGGTTTATGAGAGTGCTGTTTCACTGCATTTGTCTGAATCAAAGAATTTAGGAGCAGGTTGTGCCCAATGCACATTAATAACAGTCTCCCCACTTCGGGCAGGTAGGTTTCTTAACCTTTCTTAGTCAGTCTTATGTCAAGGGGATAAACTTGCTATTCTCTTTCCAGTAGGGTCCATATATGATTTAGGTGCTCATACAGAGCTTCTGACTCAGCCACTAACTGGCCTGTGCAAAGGTCTTACTCTCCAGAACTGGAATACTACTCCCTAATTCAAGCCCTCTGTCAAACAAATAGCAGTGGTTGTCTGAAGTCCTGCCCAAAATGCACTGTTCAACAAAAAATAAAACCAAACTCAGCTTGCTTCAAGGTAGCAAGTGGAGATCCTGCACAACGTCACTGCCTGGCCAATGCAGGTTAAAATATTTTTCCTGACATCTTCGTTTACAGATAAATACAACTGTAACAGTATCTAGTGATCAACAAATTCTTCTGATCAGAGACTTCTGCCATGTTTCCTCTAACTGCCTCCACATGTAGGCTGAATAAGAGTTGTGCCTTTTATTCCCTGCTTTCTTCTTATGACCAGTGACAGGTTTCCTATGAATTGATTGTTAGAGACTTCCCTACCAACCAAGAAGTGGGATCTGCACCACAGTCATCTCTCTACAGTGACTCAGTCTTAGCCTTGATGTGTTATTATTGAAGAATACTATAATAAGTAATAATAACAACATAGTGATAATAACAGGGCTGATAATAATGATGGTAATGATAGAAGCAGTATTAACAAGAAAAAAAAAACACCAATAAGCAATAAAGCACCAGCTCTGGAATAATATTATTGCCAAAAAAACCCATATTTGCTTGACAGAAGAAACCTATTATTCACAGTCATGCAAAGAATAGCAAAGAACCTGCCATTTACTGAAAATAATAGCATAACTGGAACCAGAAGTAGTCAACTCAAGAGTTACCCGTGTCCCAGGCAGACAGTAGAAAATATGAAGCACTTTAAACTTGCTTTTAATCACAAGATTTCCTAGTAGCTCTGTGCTACCATACCATATGTTATGCTCCAGAGGTGGTACCATAGAACCAGCGTAGTATGGGATGGTCATTAAGACCTGAACACAGATGGACAAAGGTAGATCCATGTTGTTGATCTGCAAGGCCAAGCATGAGTTATGACAGGTCTGATACAAAATTTTGGGAGGCCTTTTTCAAAGCAGAAGTAGAACATTTCATGTATCTCTACTCTGAATACTAGCAAACATAACCACTGGGCTAAATCTTAATTATGATGGTATGTTTCCCCCTCACATATATGTTACGTTATTCCTTTTAATGATTGTTTGAGGTGGATGGGGAAAAACTTGTTTAGATTAGATAGACTGGTTAGATTAGAGATATCACAAGGTCGTCCTTGGTTATGGGAGATGGCAAGCAGACAAAATCAATCTTTCTTGACTTACGAGTAAGTTTGTATTGCAGTCAGGATGTGGAGGCTGTAAACATACATATGGAACCAAACCTAAATTAATCTGGTAAGCAGCGAAGGTGTGCTGACACAAACTTTAGCTTAGGCTATGCAAACCTGTCTGGGACCTTCTGTGCTAGCTTGAGTGTGTAACACATCCTGAAGTTAATGATGCAATGATTTCACTCCTATTGGTTCAAGTAACACACAGTCTGTCAGCCAGCCAGGGCATGACAGGTTATGGCTGGGGAGCACTGCACCCCAGTGATCCTCAGACAGCATAAAAAGCTGGTTGGAAAACAGCAGCACTCAGAGAAGCCCAAAGTTACACTGCATAATAAACCCGTCTCAACAGTCCCAGAGATCATGGGAGGACACAAGTGTCTTAGACTTATTATTAATGCTACCTCTCTCTTCTCAGCTATTTAATTCAAAATCCAAAGTAAAAGCAAGTTTATCAGAGCCCAGAACCACTGTGAATCTTCGTAAAATCAACTGAGAATTAAAGGTTCCAGTACATTATGTGAAATACCCTCACTGAAACCTGATGCAAGTTTCTTAAACTTCTGTGTATGCATCATTTTTCTTCTGCCAATTCTTCTTCAAGATTGCAAACTAGCAAACAGTGCAGTGTTAAAAAGCAAAAAGTTATTGAACACAGCAACACAGGGTTAGTTTGGCAGATCTGGGAAATGTGCTTACACACAACACATTTCAGCCTCGCTCATCCTGTGCCCCCTGCCCCAACCTCTTCACTTCCTTTCTTACACTTTCACAAGTTTTCTGCCTACAAAAAATTTCTTGGTTTTAACCACAATATATATTTGATGAAGCTTGGACAGTCCCAGTACACTTGAACATGGTAAACAAGGCATTTCGCAATGCCTTCTGTGCTTGGATATAGAAAACATGATATTTCCTGAAAAATGGGTTTCACTAAACTAAACCGTGTGGAGTACTACAAAAAATAGATGCAAAGGCCCACAGAAATGTAAGTCAGGCTGAGACCTTTCTATTCCACTTGTTATTGCTGGAAGTTGCCCTCCTTGCAAATAACTGGTTTTGTCCTGCAGGGTAAAAAGACATAAACCAGAAATATAATAGCCAACACATTACTGTTCTATAGGGAATTTGGCTTCTGTGCACATCTACAAGGCAACTGTGAATCATGTATATATTAATAGGCTGTAAAAAAATTATCTTTTTAATTGATGTTGTGTTCTCAGTAACAATTTCACAGACAGTTGTTGAAGATTGCCATGTTTTGCTTTGCTGAGGCTTGACATAAACATTCTCTTTCTAGTCTCTGAGTTTCATTTCAGTTTCTGTGTTTGCTCAAAGTCACGTCAGCCAAAACCTGCTGGATTTGTCTGATATGAAACTGAACCAGTGAGAAACCTCTGAGCTTTGTGGAGTTACATGCTGGGAGAAAAGTGCGAAGTGCTCTTTGCAGTTCAGCGCAGGCTGGTGCTCCATGACAAGCTGGCCGGGTGCCAGGGCAGTCAGCCACCATGCACCTTCACTGCACCACACTGGTCCCGCTTCGTTCTGGCAGCTTTCTCCCTTGAGCAGCACACGAAGTGCAATGCAATTTAAAACCTTTTGTTACAGATAATCTTTGTCCCATGTTGTGTGTTTTGGTTTCTTTTCTTACTGTCCTGCAGATCACAACAGCATTACTTTTCACGGCCAAGGTGATTACTAAAAGCTGAGATCTTTCCCCCTAAAATGAACCTTGACACTTAAAAATTCCTCTGTACTTCCTTCTGTAAAGCAGGGATGGGCACACAACTATTTGTAGATGAACATTTGCCTCATTATTAGGGAATAGTGCTAAATGCAGAATTGATGCAGATTGTTGCTAGTCAGTAGTCACACTAGCACTAGTACTAGTGTAAGCAGTCTGTATTTAAGAGATTGAAGCTCTAGGAATGTAACAGTATGCAAAAAGTTACAAGAAACGGGAATATAGGCCAGGACATTCATGTAGTTTTATGTTTTTTAGAAAAGTAAAACCTTGTTATATTTCAGAGAATGTTCCTAACCAAATGCTAAGCTTTCAAATCAGCAGTTTAAATACATAAGAATGGGTAAACAGATCAAATGAGATCAATACAAAATATGAGGTGTGTGCCCACATAAAGCACAGTCCATATTGAACACAGCTTCTGAAGAAGGGATGTACTTGGATAAATGGTGCTTAAATGAAGCTGGAGGTTTCCTGGACTACCAGGGAAGCCTGCACACCCTTCCTCATTCCTCCTTTGTCCCTGTCCTTCAGGTTGCCGTGCTCTGCCCCTGTACCCCTTTGGGGATTTCTTTCTGCCTCTGAGGCAGGTGGGCCAAATGTAGGAGACAAAGACCTGATATGAGAGAAGCCCTCATGTGACTGGATGCTTTTTGTTCTCCTTGCAGTCTAACAGCACAAATTTATTCCTAACACACTGTATACCATAAAACTTTAATAATTGTTTGCAAGTTACATGTTTTTGTGACTGCTGAACAGGAATTTGGCCATGGCCTTCATAAGATCTTCAGAAGAGAAGGACCCTTTCTGCCTGCTGAATCCACAGTCACCCTGAGACCGAAGGCAACCAAGTCCTATAATCCCTGGTGTATGTTACTTTAATTGAAGAAAGATCAAGTCTTAGGCACAGGATACATGTCCTAAGAGTCTAAATATAATTTCAGATCCCCAATCCATCCCCTTCCAGACTGCTTAGAAGGCTTTTCATGCATCTGTATTCTGACTAGACTATGGTGATTATTCAGGAGTAGAGCAGTAATACAGTGCTCAATAGTTTAAAACACCAAATAAAATGAAATAATGCATACCCAGGCAAAATTTCTGGGAGTGTTCAGCTGTCAGGACACCTGCTTCCAGACTTTGCTGGAGAACCCAGATGAAAATCCATAGCTAAGCTGATGAAAATACCAGCAGCATTGCACAAGACAGTTCTGCAAATCTGGGTGAAATACATTTCAAGGTGGAATACCATGACATTTTTTGAAAATCCCCAAACTGTAGTTTGCCTCAGAACAGAAGTTTTCTACATACCTCAAACAGCACCGCAGTCAAAGCAGAGCTGTTCTGGTCCCACAGACAGCAGGCTGAGGGCTCAGACTCCTAGGAGAAGGTTAGGCTGGGGGATCACCTGCCATTCCCCAGCCTATCCCCTCCTGAACTTCCAGCCAAATACAGAATGGCCTGATCATTCCCAGTCTACAATGCTAATCACAAACGTAAAAAATGACTATAACAGTTGGATTCTGGTATGCTTGGTGTGTGCTTGGGCCTTTCTAAGCATATATCCACACACACACCTGGCCCCAAGGCACTCATGATCAATAAACCGTGATGAGACAGAGTAAGGGAAAATTAAGCATCATTAAGGAAGGGGCAGGGGGCAACTCCTTGAGCCTGTCCTTATTTACTGATAATCTCTAAACAGAACAGTAGGACACACAGTGTGCAGGAAGGGACCATAAAGACAGGGAAGGTGGTAGCTTTTCCCTTATCTTCCTCCCTGCTTAAAACAGCTTATCCTGGTACACAGGAGCGATGCCTCAGTTTCTGCTTTCTTTCTAAGAAAGAAGGTTGGCTGTTTCTATTTTGGCAGTTTGTGAGTTTTTAAAAAATAATCTACATCAAAGATGTATCTTCAGAATGAAAGCAGTTTGGAGATTAGATTTGAAAAGTGAAAAAACTTGGAAAAGGGAAAGAAATATTGCTGTGTCCTTGTTGCTGATGTGCTCCTGGGGGAGCACTTATTGAAGGTAAACAAGGTTTTCCAACATTGTACATTGTGCAGCTTTTGAATCCACTGTTGAAAGTGTCTTGGCAATGAAAACTGACTGTGGGATGCGTTTTAACCTTTTTTTTTGGAACAAAGTACAGATAAGAACAGTACCAATGCATGCTTTGAAGGCAGAACTGTTCCTCTCCTTTTGTGGCATATCTGTTGCTGGAGGTCTGCCTGGAGATGGAATCTCCTCTGGATTATCAGTAAAGGTATCTAGTGTACAACCTACATTTATTCCCATGAACCAATATGTACTTCCCAAGATGCTGAGCCCAGTTCTGTTTCTTTGGAAATCTAAGGAACTCCTAATAATGTTTTGTATTTATCATTCTGATCTTCATTACAGTTTCTTTGCCAAACAAAATATGGACCCACAGAGCAATGGAGTTAGCATTGAATGATAAATCTTTGTTGGCAACCATCTAATACATTGCTTCTTTGCAGCTTTGGCCTCGACCAATTTAAATAACATATACCTGATCAAGATTTTTTGAGACATAATTAAGAAAACCTCTGGCAATAAAGATGAGATTATTTGAGCCAGGTTCTTTGGAAGCACAAAAAACCATAGCTGAGAGATAGCAGGTAAGCAATAGGACCTAGGAAGTAGTTTAGGGGGGTGGGGGGTGGGGTGGGTTTGTTTTTGTTTTTTGGAGATCATCAAAAAGGAATATGCATCCTTTCAATTTGGAAAAAAAGAGATCTTCCAAGGCTCATGTGGGAAGGGTTTTGTGATGTGTTTAACTAATGTTTTTTTGACAATGACTTGAAGAATGGTAAGTGAAATCCATGTGCCTCACTCTGAAAACAAATTATTTTAATTCTTAATACTTTTATTTCCAGAACAAGCTGGTAGAAAATATGAAAACTGAAGTAACATGCTTTAAAGACTGATAGCCAAACTTCCTCATGCAGACTCAGATACATATATATCACTGCAAATTCTTGAAAGACCAGTGGATTTAGCTATGTGTATAAGAAATGTCTGGCATCTACTAGTATCTCAGTATACATGCCAGATGAAGGAAAGAAGCCCAGACTACAGACAAGGAAGTAAAATACCTAAATTCAGGCAATGAGCAGGGAGTCAGAAGATCAGATTTTAAGTACTGCCTAACCTAATGGGCCTTGATCAAGGATGGGAGCTCCAGCAGCTTTTCTAAAGCAATTAAAAAGTGACATAGATGATGACAGGAATCTCACCACACAGGACGATCAGAGCAATCTGTTTCCATTGCTTGGGAGCACAGCACCAACAGCCTGTAGGTTGTGACGTAAAGGTAGACAATGTACCTACCTGACTACATACATGACAGGGAGATGTAAAAGCACTTGACAAAATGTTCTTTTGGCAGCCAGATTATTCTAATGAGGCAATCAAGACTTCCTGGTAATGGTGAAAACATGTCAAAGCCAACTTTGTGGGATAGTATATGTTGGCAAAGATCTTACATTGATTTTGCACAAGGGGATTACCAATATGCCTAGCTGCAGTTAATGTTTATTCCAGACAACCAAAGTGGTACGTATGACAATGATTTTGGAAGCTAAGACAACAGAAAGTATACATGTTGAATATGATTTTGCATAAGAAAATGCTTATGTGATTGTGACAATCATTTGGAATGGTGATTTTTTTGTTTGCTGAGGAATATAAGATTTTCCCCAAAGGTCCCTGCCAGTTTCACACACAAACAAAACTCACATAAAGGCATTAGCAGAGAAATACAGGTAAAGCCCTTGAAATACTGCAAAATTTCTTTAGTTTAAAGGTCAGTACCACAGATCACTGGACAGAAAACATCATCAGAATGATTTTCAAATTACAGTACTGATTTAGTTTTATATGATAAGATCAGATGCATCTAAAAAAAGAATAAACCAACAACCAACAGATAGGAAACTGACAGAGTAAGAAATACTCTGAGAAATTAAGTTTATCAGGGGTAAGTAAAATATGAAATACTTTATTGACCTGTTGTTACTAGGTAAGGGAGATCTTTTCTTATTTGTTTCTTAGACAAAGGCAATTTACGGTCCAATTCAGGGCTTAATGAGACTGCTAAACAGAAATACTGACATCAAATCATTGCTCAGGAGTGTATGCTGTGGTCAACACAACAATTGCTTGAGAAACATGAATATTCAAGTCAAAACAAATCATCTAGCCATGGACTAGTCTCCTAAGAAATCACTTACAGTATCAATCAAGCAAGCACCTTCAGTACCCATCACAATCCAATTAAACAGTCACATCCTTCACAGCGGCTGCAGCAGAAAGCACTGATTTGGAACAGCGGTCTCTGAGAGTGAAGCATTCTCTTTTCAGGAACTTGTTCCTGAACTACTTATTGAAAGTGATCAATCTGAACCCAAACTGACGGTGTTTAGATCAAACCATAACCGGTTCCAGGAACACATTCCATCCTAGGAAGGATCTCTGTGCATAAATTCCATCAAATTAAAGACTGCAGAATATAATTGTTCATGCATGACTGTACATACAGCTTAAAAAAGGCTATTGGTGGCTAACAAATGCCTGAAAGTAGTTTGAAAACATTGAAACTGAGAGAAATTATTTCCAAGTATTCTTTGATTTAAATGCCCACATAACATTTTAAAAATTGTAATTAAATTTAATTGATTTTGTAATGGTTATAATTAAAAGATTTCTCATAGTGCATTAGCTGAATCAGTCCACAAACCTCACAAAGATACTTCATATTCTTCCCATTCATCTGCTTCTTAAAAATAACCAGAACTCACCTATCACTGAACCTGTCTAGGATTACATCCCAAGCCTTGAGTGAAAGCTGTCTGGTGATGTGCTAAAGAAACACATGAACCTCAGTCCTCAACAGCCAGTAGGCAGGTTTGCAGACAGACACTCCTTGAGAAGAGGAGTACCTTACCTGGCCTTTTATCTTCCTTTCCTCCTGCAGGATTTTGGCTCCATTGCATCTTTGGTGCAGAATCTCCTTCGTTGTGGCTTGGACTTCCTGAACTCACACTTTGTTTCTACTGCTTTATATTACACCATGACTGCTTGTAAGTCAGTGTGGAATGAAGCTGTTATTAGAAAGAGACGCTCTTTTCATTTAGCATCGCTCCTGCAAGTGGCTAAAAGCAGACATTTAAATGTGCAACAGATGAATGAATGTGTCTTGGGATAAATATCTTATGAACTGGAAATTATCCTGTCCTTTCCAAACAACATTTCTATCTGCTTATGTGGTGAAGTCCTGTGGTTTGTGGGCAGCTGACTTGGTAGGAGTTACAAAAGCTCACAGATAAAGTTAGCATTTAATCTTCTTTGCCTAACAGCTTTATACAGATGTTCATTCTTGCATGTTGCGTAGATATATGACCAATGTACACGCAACATTTAAGACCAAATGGCTGCGTAAAGACTGGGTAATGAAGATTATATTCTGAAAACAATTGACACCTTACAAATGTTAAATGCGAATGTCTTAGACTGGGAGCACAACTTCAATAGCAGGCAGATGCTTTAAGTTTTTATATTCCAGTATTCTGGCATCTCATAGATACTTTATTTTTAATAGCGTTACGTTTTGTGGCTTTTTGTCCCAACTAACCGGTTGTTGCAGGTATCCATATGCCTTTGAGGTGCTACTGCTGTTGTTTAGACATGTCCAGATCCTGCTACAAATTCGTGGATGTGTATGGACAAATTGCTTAAAACACAATTTTCAAAGGCTTTTAGACACTTATAATTGTCAAAACCTCCAAAGCCAGTTTAGGGTCCAACTCCCATTAGATACTGAGTCCCATTATGCTGCACATGCATTTTTAGGTATTTGCCATTCCCTGGCCTATCTGACTCAGCCTGACTGCTCTTACGGGGACTCCAGCATGATCCAGAATGGGGGGACATTAGCAACGCAGGACTGAGAGTCACATAAATGCTCAGTCTGGTTCACTGCCCTGGCAGCCAGGTTCATCGTGCACTTCCATGCATTGTGCGATTCAGTTCATTTATGCATTCATTTTTTTCCAAAAGGAAAGAGGAGTAACACAGCAAATACAGTGTGTCATTATTGTATTTACTTAACACTAAACATAGACTTCTGTTAAATTGCATTATTTGTATTGTATTGTATTGTAGTATTGATATCAAGCTGTAGAATGATATTATAATGATTCCAGTTTCCAAAATAAGTAAGGAAATCATTAGCTAGCTTTTTACCTTTGACCTACAAAACATATCTTGAGTTGTTTTACATGTCCTTTAATTAATAAAATTTTGGATCTTATTTCTTTGTTAAGAGTGATTCATACTTCATACTTTGAGTCAGTTCTGAGAAATGAATACTTCTCTAGTGCTTTGTTATGAGGCAAGGTATCAACCACTGTTATGTCACATTAGTGATTCATTAGTCAGACTTCTGATGCTGAAGCCAATCTTGTAACATTTGTATGGAAAACTTCTGTTCTTTGTTGGTACAGTAGCTCAAACAGTTCAGTACACTCCCGTTTACATGTAATGTAACATTAGTGACTCATTTGTTTTTTCAGTTTTAAGTCTGTTTGTCAGGAATTCATGAATGGTATTCTTCTTACCTGGTAATTTTTTTTTTCTAAGCTGCTCTCTGTCTTCCCAGACAGTGGTTGTTATATTCCAACATGAATGTCTGATGTTGTGTTGGAAGGAAACCCACTGTTTACCAACCCATTTGAAATTGGGGCAGATGAGAAGGCTCAGCAGCATTAAGGAAGCAGCTTTTTATTTAGATGCCTGGAAAGTGGTTTATTGGAGTAGCATTTTGACTACAGTCCCACATATTTATTAAAACATAGAAGCTGTAACATCAAGAAAGGCAGAGCAGGGAGTCATAAAGACAATAAAAAGAAAATGCAAGTTTCTAACCTTCAGAGGTCTTTTTGGTTCAATTTTCTTCACTCTGACTGCATGAAGCTGCTTCTCTTTCTGTCAGTGCAGAATAGAGGAAGGGAAAGACACATCAACACAAATGCAGTGAAAGAGAGGAGGTACCTCGTGGACTTAAAAGGCTCAAAAGTAGTCAGGGAAAGTGCCAGAAGGTCGACAAGGTTGTATAATTTTGGTGTAAGTATATCAGAAGTACTAAATGCAGTCAATAGCAGTTCATGGCAATCCATACAGCAGCATCTGCCTTATAATTTGGACTTTATTAAACAGAAGTTCCAGGTGTTAATAATTGCAGTGTGCCAGCTAATGCAAAGTATTTCACTCTGATCTCTCCATAGACCAGAAAAGAGAAAAGTCTAACACAGGGTGTCAGTCACCTGTGGATTGTACAACAGAGCAGAGGATATTTATTTCGCTCTGGCTAGATTTTGCTCTGATTTGACTTTTTCAATGGAGGTGTTAGAAAGTGTGATACCAGTATTTAGACTGTCATTAAGGGTTGACTGACTGAAAATAATTACTGACACAAAGGTTCAATAATTCAAAGGTTATTGTGAAAAACTGAGATGGAAAAGACTAAGAAAAAATTGAGAAAAACTGAAAAATAAGATTTGTCCTCCAAAGTTTTCCAGACGTGGAACCCATAAACCTAGAAACTTAAATGTGCTTTTTGTGCTTTCTCTGGCATTATATAAAACATAACACCAAATGTATTTTATATTATATAGTTCATCCAAAATACACCCTAAAGCAAGTCATAAAATGGAATGCACTTAGACACACCCAATTACACTATAAAACCAGAATGCTATATAGCAATTAATCCAAGGTAATTCATAAAACTAAGCAAAACCACTGAGAATAAAGTAAATTAAACATGATAATTTTGATTTGGCATTTAAAATATATTAAAAATAAAACATAAAACTCTAGGGCTACATTTTTAAACTCATCCTTTTACTTGTACTTGTAAATTACAGAACCAAGTCTCTGTAGTAAAAGCAAAGTTGTACTAAAGTAAGTTATGTCACAAACATGTTTCTTTTGAATGTTTAACTACTACGCTGTGCTGGCATATCAAATACGTAGATGAGTGAACAGCTTCCGTTGCAGGGGCTTTCTTTCTTGATGATTTCCATCAGGAGAAAATGTAACTTTTTGACATTGCCAGCCTGCATGCACCTGCAAATCAGAGACACTGGAAATCCCAGAGAGCTGTGTGTTTGGGCCAAAGTCCACTAGAGTCAATGAACATGGAGCCATTGGCTTTTACAGGCATCAGGTCAAACTACAGGTGACCTAAATGGCAACGTCACATCACTCTGGGAGCAGTGTTGCAGCCAGACCTGGTGGCTGTGCTAGCGTGGTAAATCTGCACAAGCTTCAAAACATTCCCAGACACCAGGACATGGACACAGAAGTCCAGGTCATGAACCTGGCCTATCCACCTCACGCTCTCCTGAACAATTCCAAGGCACAATTTGGGGCTTCAGTGATCCGGGGACTGTTTCCAAGAGGCAGTCCTCATGCAGCCAACCTGTTTTGGAGGCAAAGACATAGTCTGGAGCCACTTGGTGCTTGTTGGTTTTAGTGCCTGGAAGGCTCCCAGGCAGAAGTGTCAATGGAGCTGCTGCAGGTCAAGTGAGTCTCGCAGAGGGTACGATAAGGTGGCTCTGGCCCAAATGTTTCTGAGCACTGTGTGTCTCAGGGTCATACAACCAGTGTCTCAGCAATCTTGGCTAATAAATTGAGAAGAACATGCCACGGAAATACTATCCCCCTCAGTGCAAAAGATGCAGTAAAGAAGTATATTTAGAAACTGAAAAACGTCATATTGAAATGTTGTGTAACGTGCTTGAACGAGGGCTGTTGTATATCTACATCTTTTTATGAAGTATGTTGAAAATTAGCATACAATAGTTTGTTGGTACACAATGCAGCATATAAAGATAAGAAAGTATGCAATGCCTGGGAAAAGCTGATCATCATACATCTGTTAAAAAATGGAGGAGGTCTGTCTGTGTAGTGCCGATTCAGCTACATTTGCACAGTCAGAAACTTGGGATAGCAGCAAGTTGAACTGAAGTGGCCAAGCTTACTTGTTGCAAAAAGCAAGCAGGAGTAGCTCCATAGTACCAGGCAAAAACTCCATTTGGTGTGTAGATGTGGTGGATTGACACTGGCTGAACAACTGGTGCCCACTAAAGTTGCTCTATCACTCCCCTCCTCAACTGGACAAGGGAGAGAAAATATAATGAAAGTCTCATGGGTGGAGATAAGGACAGGGAGAGACCACTCATCAGCTACCATCACGGACAAAACAGACTCAACATGGGGAAATTAGTTTAATTTATCACCATTCAAATCAGAAAAACATCTTCACCCCACACCTTCCTTCTTTCAGGGCTTGACTTAATTACTTAATTCCTGATTTTTCTACCTCCTCCCCCTCGGCGGTGCAGGAGGACAGGGAATGGGGGTTGCAGTCAGTTCATCACACATCGTTTCTGCTGCTCCTTTCTCCTCACACTCTTCCCCTGCTCCAGCATGGTGTCCCTCCCATGGGGCACAGTTCTCCAGTGTGAGTCCTTCCCATAGGCTGCAGCTCTTCATGAACTGCTCCAGCGTGGGTCCCTCCCACAGGGTGCAGTCCTTCAGGAACAGGCTGCTCCAGTGTGGGTCCCCAGTGGGGTCGCAAGTCCTGCCAGCAAACCTGCTCCAGTGTTGGCTTCTCTCTCTAAGGGTCCTGCCAGGAGCCTGCTCCAGCATGGGCTTCCCACAGGTCACAGCCTCCTTTGGGCATCCACCTGCTTGGGTGTGGGGTGCTCCATGGGCTGCAGGTGGATATCTGCTCCCCTTTGGACCTCCGTGGGCTGCGGGGGGACAGCCTGCCTCACCATGGTCTTCACCATGGGCTGCAGGAGGATCTCTGCTCCGGCACCTGGAGCACCTCCTCCTGCTCCTTCTGCACTGACCTTGGGGTCTGCAGAGGTGATGCTCTCACATAGTCTCACTCCTCTCTTCTGCTGCTGCAGATGGTTTCTTTCTTCCCTTCTTAGTACGCTATCAGAGATGCTACCACTATCGCTGATTAGCTCGGCCTTGGCCAGCAGTGGGTCTGTCTTGGAGCTGGCTGGCACTGGACCAGGGGAAGCTTCTGGCATCTCCTCACAGAAGCCATCCCTGTAGACCCCCTGATACCAAAACCTTGCCACGCAAACCCACTACAATGTACACACCACACAGGGCAATCCATAAGTATAATTCATTAGTCTCTCTTATTTTCATCTCTGGTGCCTTTGTGTGTGTGAAGTAACATTTTGATCACCGTAAGGAAGCAGCAACACAAGCAGATTAACACATTGCTTTGACTAGTAGCCAGAGACCTCTGTAAGAGGCCACTCTGCTCACCTTTCCTGGGGTTGCTCACTGTAACCCCCAGGGAGGAGGCTGCTCTGCTGCGGGTGTCCGGCATGGTGGATGGGGTAACCCCATGGGCTGACACCATCAGACCTTGCCGAGCTCTGCAAGGGTAAGGCCAGGCCTGCCATCCAGTGTGGTGTCTGCAAGTGCTTTTGGAGAATAATGGGTCTGACACGGCAAATGCTGGAACTGAGTCACTTAAATGGGCTTTAGAGAGTTCAGCACTTCACCATGAGAAGGTAATGACTGATTAGGTTTGGCCAGAATATAGGGAGCTCAGAAACAGAGCCAGATTCACCAAAGGAGATGCTGAAGGCAGGTATTTCATGATTCCCCCTATTTACATATAACTCCCAGTTTTTTTGACAAATTCATTGGATTATTAGGATATGGGCCTAAATAAAAACGTATTTCTTGGTGAGTGGTTGGACATGGGTAGAAAAACACCTGACTGACATCTGCTATATTTATTTTGGAGAGTGGCTCAAGAGCACCCTGCCAGATTCTGATGCTGGCTGGCACTCAGAGGTAGACGTGCCAAAAGGAACAGAACAATTTTGTTTTTTGGGTTTTTTTCAAAGGAATCTTGGCAGTAGTTGGAGAAAGACAACACAATAAATTGCCTTTTAAATTTGCATGATCGATCCCACCTATTGCTTTGTTCAGCAATGATACCCTGAGTGTTCTGACCAGGTAATATGATAAGAGGAACTAATAGTGCTGTTGGGAATACAAAATCATGGCTGTCTGCATTGAAACAGGTGGTATAAATATGTTTCCAGTAATTCCATGGCTGTATAAATTGTAATGTAATTATAGAGTCCTTTAAATTGTCACAGCTTTATGAACTGTAATCTGTGGATTCATTTAAAACAATTGCCTTCCCCTACTAAGGGCAAAATCTTCTGAAATAACCATTAAGCACATATGTCTGCTGGAGTCTGCAGAAAATTAAGAGACTGGGGGGTTGTGATTACATAGGTGACTATTTTAGCATAAGCATCAAGCTAAAGTTTTGACATTTTGCAGCTGACATCAGGTCTCTTTGTATTCTCATTGCCATGAAAAGTTGCTGAGTGGTGACAATTCAAAATCACCCCTGTGTCTGCAAAAGAAGAAGAAAGGGAGATGAAGCATCACTGGTAACTGCTTTCTGGATACCAGGTATCATACAGCATCCCCACCTTTTCACAGAGCTTTTGTCCTTCCACAAGAAGCATCTACATATTAATTACTTAAAACCTACATCTGATGTGGTTACTTTCTGAACCATTTATAAGCTGGTGATGTGCTAGTAAAGCACACAAATGGAAGGGACAACAGTTTAACCTAAGCTAGGACCGAGGGAGGCTTCAGGGTGGTCCTAAGTGGTTTCAGCACTGTCTTATTGCCTTATGCAGGCAAAAACGGGACTGTGCTAGGCTGTGCTGTGCTGGTGTGATTGACCCCTGCCTCACACACAGGTGTAGCACCAATCAGACGAAGCACCTCTTCACAGTCACTCTTCTTACAGCTGCTCTTCAGCATAGCTTCTTATTTAGAAGAAGCAGGTGACCTCATGCTAACTTGTATCACAGTGAAATTTCTCCATCTCTGAAGTAACTATAAGCACAGAGGGCATTGACATGATAATAAAAGTTAAGTTTTCAGAAGTAAGAGTTGTTCAGAAAGAGAAAAGCTGCATCTAATCTCAGGAAAGAGCTTTTGGTGACCTGCAGGATCCTCTCTCCAATCTAGCAATGTTATCTGCTTTTGTCAGAAAAGGTAAAATAAGGTCATACCTCCCTGCTACTCTTGCTTTCCTTTCTTCCCTCTCTTACCCACTAACAGAGGAGCTTTTGCCAGCTTTAATAGAGACACATTTAGTAAAATGGAAATTACCATCTGGAAAGCAGATAATTGAATCTGACCTATCGTTCCCTTAAATGCTAAAATCAGACCCTGAGTATTTCATTTAGCTTTCTAAATTGCGTTTGCTTTATATTGATTTTGCAGTGTGGCTTCAGGGTTCTTTATACATGTAGATGTCATTAACTAGTCGACCGATACGGAAAGAAAGGAAACACTCACTGTTTTTGTGGTGGCTCTTTGACAGATACATACACAAGCTGCTGTAACTATCAAAAAGGACAGCAGATCCAGTCAGGTCATCAGTCTTTGGCTTGTCTGGGGGGTATACCTTGTAATGATTCCAGAAGAGGAAGCTTTTAATTATGCTGTCCCTTGTGAGTTAATAAAGTAATGGGCACATATTGTAAGGAGGAACTCATGGAACGGGAAAAGAACAGAAGTGGGCATGATGCAACACAAGGGCCACCCACCCCCTCTCCACGCCTTACAGTGGGCAGCAAGTCCCTTGGTTTGGTAACCCAAACACTGTCGGCAGAGTCCTAACAAATGCTGCAATATGGATTTCACTGGATCACCAGCTCAATACCAAACCACTAATTACCAAGGGTTTGTTTTCACAGACATGAAGCACACGGGTGTCTACCGCCTACGCTGCCCTACATATCTCAAAGCCACAAAAACAAATATTCAATGAATAGGCCAGAAAAGAGGTCAGAGAAAAGGAGGTCACTGTAAAATTACCTTGAAGCACAGTGTGATCCAAAGATATGGCAAATGCGTATGTTTGTCATGAGTAGAGGTTAAAGACCTGGACATAGGACCAGAATGTGTAAAAGAGACAAAATAAAAAAAAAAAAAAAAAAAAAAAAAAAAAAAGTGGAGTGGGCAACTAGTACCAGCTCTGTGGAGAGAAACAGGAACAGCAAGAAGACTTCTGTAGGAAATGTGGGGTCACAGGGGACTGAGGAAGGGGCTTTTCACAAGAGCCAGGTGGAAATGCCTGGCTGGAGCCATACGCAGGTTGTGATTTACTCAGACACAAGTTATTTGGCTTAATACAAGGGTAACTGAGGGAAGTTCAGTGGTCTGTGACATACAGGGAATGAATCTAGATGATCTAATGGTCACCGTTGGACCCTAAGTACTACGAAAGAAAAAAGTGAAAATTTTACATTTCTGTATAAACCTTTTATCTGGGAGAATATCAGATATTTTTTTATTAATCATAGCAACCATCATATTTAGCACTTATGGTTTTCTGTGTGTTTTTAAAGAAGCATTTAAACGTGAACTCTAAAGTGTGTATGTGTATATGTGTGCGTGTGCCTCTGGAAGTACCAGAGTTACGAGTTAACCGAGACATTGGGCTTAATGCCCAACATTTGATTCTCTTTCAAAGACCGATCTTTAATGACTTCAAAGTAGATCAGATCTCTGTGTTGCATCTTGTCCAGATGAGATATGGTGCCTCCAGCATGCAATTGTATGAGTGCTGTAAGACATCATTTCAGCACTGAATCACTGACATAGCTTCTCAAATCAAAGATGAACAGATCTGTATGGCACAGACTTCTTGCATTTCATTGCAGTTCACATAGGCTGGGGGTGGGAATTATTACCAACAGGTATTTTTCTGGCCCCCACAATAAGAATGTAAGTTGCACCCTGAGGTAGCAATTAAAGAGATGAACCTATGTGCAAAACAGAGACCTAGAAAGGACTGGAAGGCAAACTGATGTTTGTTTATTTATTTTTGTGAAGAAGTATAAGCCAAGAAACTTACCAGAGAAAACCTGAGGACCAAATTATGTTGCCTGGGATTCCTCTCATGTATGCAGGCAACACAAACCAAATTATGCTCAGTACTGAATCCTTGGTATTAATAAAACAGGCATTGAAGGAAATTTGTAACTGGACCAATTTACTAAGAGCAGTTTCAGTAAAAGAGTGCAAAACACCTGCCTTTTCCTCCTGACATCAACAGTACCCCCATGGGCTGAAATACACATGTCAACCTGCACCTCTGTAATGGTGACATAAGATACCCAGTCACTTGAAATACAGGAAAAATCTCTGCATTCCTGAATGAAAAGTTTGAAAGGTCTGGCTCTAGGAACAAAGTCCAGGGACATTTTATCTATTACAGAAGCATGATGGAAACAACTCTTAAAATTACTGTTAAAAATGCTTGTCAAAGAATGATTTTTTAAAAAAAACTCTTACATGTCTTCTTTACTGTGCCAAAGTTAATGCTGCAGTTACTGGCTTGCTTTGACTAGGGTGGGAATTCTGCTACTTTTAGCTAGTTACATATAGGAAAATATTCCTATATATAGTTCTTATTACGCACTTCTTCCAAGTATGAGGAAAAAAGAAGCTAGTCCAATCTAATGCAATATTGTGCTGCACAGTTGTATAAAGAAAGCTGGCCAAAAGATGCACTATCATGTTAATTAATGAATGTGAAAACAGGTATTTTAGCTACATAGTCACTTAACAGTTCATTTTTCTTGGATGCTATGTGCTGGAAAACAAAAATATGTAACAGAAAAATCAGTCACATGTCCCTGAGAGCCAACAATCAGAAGTGAATGCTGAATAAATGCCTTCTGGATTGTGTTTGCTTGCTTCATTATACTGAAGCATACTGAACAAGCTGGAATATTCTCTCAGGTCTATGTTGTTTTTTTCACTCCTAAGTTGTTATTTTCAACTAAAAAATTGTGAAGCATCTCTCCTCCACACCCGCCCCCCCCCCCCCCCCCCCCCCCCCCATCAGGCTGGCTAAACTGGTCCACTGGTCTTGTAAGTGTAAGGATGATAACACTGAGTAGTTCCTCCAGGGTGATACCTGACAGGATTTATCTTTTAACTCAGGGCATTCACACTGACATCAGAGGCGATGCACACAGCTGACTGGGGACTTTAAGGAAGGCTGCAGTGGGGGGCTGCAGTGCTTGTGGTAATGGGGGGAGGTCCACAGGCTGTGGAAAGATGACAAAAATCAAACTGCAGCTGGGACCGCTTCACAGAACCACAGAGCTCAGGGCAGTGACTGACACCAGTGAGCCCTGTGCACAGGGCAGGCGCCTGGGGCTGGTCCGTTTTCAGCTCTGTCCTGGCTGCTCGGAGAGCAGGTTGGGTTCCAATGAGGACAGCTCCTTCATGTCGAGGGTTTGCAGTGGTTTGAATGCAAGTGGTTAGTGATGTTTTTAATTAAGACCAAATAAATTAAAGTAACTAAATTAAGTAGTAGAAACTATTAAGCATCAGACAAGTCTTACTGATCTTGTATTGGTGTGTTAAATTGAGCATGAGGTGTACTTGTTTGGGAAGAGACTTCATCAAAGGGCAGGAGATAGCTCACCAAAAATTCAATTCTGCACTATGCAAGTGCAAAGTCTAGCACTCTCAGCCCACCAAGAAGCTACTCCAGCTCTTCAGGACCTTCAGATTTAGGCCACCTGGGATGCAATCCTGTATCTGTGCATGTATCCTGACACAGGTTACCTAAAGAATTAATTAGGCTATTGGAAGGAAGAAAGTTATTGGTCTCTGCACACAACATGAAGAAAAAACAGGACCTACGGTGCAGGAGAAAAATGTACAGCACTGTCAAGAACAAAAGCCAACTTGGTGAACACAAAATACAATTCAAAGTTTAACTCAAAACAGCAGCAAACTGCTTTGTTACTGAGGAATGAAGGAACACAGGAGTGCTGAGAGCTAATGGGAACACTGATGCACACAGTTGAAAGGCCAAAATTTAATTAAAGAAATCCATGATGTAATTAGAACTCTAAGAGATAGAAAACACAATAATGTTAATCATTCTGGGCCTTCTTTATTTCAGCGTTGTCCATATTGCATGTAAAATTTACATATAAATTTCTGCAACAGAATCTAATGTACCAAATTTTAGATTTAGTGTCTGGAATAGAAAGGAAGTATGGATACATTTTACTTTTTCAAATAATCTGATTCTTACCTTTCTTGTGAAAAACAATTTCTAATGATTCAAAGATACTCAGGCTTAAGTTCAGCACCTGCTTTTAGTGTGAGTGGTTGTCCACACTATTTCTTCAGGTCTGTTATGTTGCCCAGTGTTTCCAGAAATAGCATCTTTCCAATTTGTCCTGACAGATGTTTCTTACATTGTTTTTTCCTCCCATTAGGAAGACTTATGTTTCTTTACTATGCTGTATGTCAGGTCCTTGTGACTTTCTCACTTAAATACACCATCAAATCCCATCTTCACAGCTCTGCTGAAGTACCTAGTACTGCGCCTGATCCAGCTCTTCACTGAAATAGCATAATGATTTCTATAGACTCAATAGGCTATAGATCATACCTACAGGATGTAACTGCAGATGATTTTTCCTCCGCAGCATACAGAAGATCAAAGCAGCATTTGCTTTCAGCTGGCAAAATATTCAGATAATTTTTTAATGCTGCATGATGCAAAATTTGCAGCTGGTATTTTATGATTTTCGTCTTCTATAAATATAAGCATAACATTGCTTTTCTTGTCACTTCATAATCATTATTCACTTGGTTTCACATCTCACACATAATTCTGTTAAGGAAAAGCAGTTTGCTGTTTCTTTGTTTTGTTTACATGTAGTAGGAATGAGAGGATATGTTATCAGTGAGATAAAAATAGTGTTGCAATATTTGTGTCCAACAAATTGCTTTTAGACAAGGGGTGTTACTGTCTGGATGGTAGTGCATATTCTTTGTCTGCTGTGGTGTTGTAGCTGAAATTGAGTGGTCACACAAAACTTGGTTGTAAAGTCCCATTTAGGATTATCAACACCCTGTCTTTATACAGGACAAAAGCGGTTATAGGGCTGCTGTTCTCCATCTGAACACTCTTAAACTGGTTATATCTGTGCTTTTCCACCATAACCACTGGGCTTCAGAAGTAAAATCGTTCCTTTTTTTTTCCTCCTTTAAAATGTAAGTTGATGTTGTGACAATAACCTCAGAAGAACCCAAAATATACACTGGAGGAAGGAAAGGGAAAGGAAAAGCATTTAAGTGGACTGCTTTGTCCAAAACACAGATGCATACACATCTGGCATCAAGCAATTTAGTATGAACTACAAAAGAAAGTTTTAAACATTTTGTTATTCATGTAATTTCTGTGAGACAGTATGGTGTTCTCCTCTAGCCTGGCCTTGAGTTCTGTCACTCCAACCTGAGATAATGTTTTTCTTGCCTTGCCACAGCAGAAGATGCCAATTATGACTGCAACACAAAATAACTGTGATAGCATTTGGGGCAGATCCATTATACTAGTGCTTACAGACCAAACTCAGTGTTAATAAGATCAAGTGCAATTCATTTCAAACAGTTGTGTCTCCTTAGCTGCAGTGAAAGCATTTTAAAAAGTATTTGCTGATGTATAGTTTTCACTCTCAGCCTGAAATAACAGAATACTTCTTTTCACTCTTCTAACAACATTAAGAGTGTATAAAGTCATATTATATGTTACATGAACTTCTTCATGTCATTAATTCAGTTACAGTTCTTACCTCTAAATGGCAATAAGATATTAATGACTATTGGTTGCTCCAGTAGCATAGTCACATACAACAGGTTTGGTGTTTTACTGTATACAGCTTTTCAGTGTTTTCAAAAGTATTTGTACAGTTGATATTTTTCATTGGTAGTCATATTTTTAAAGAATTTTATTTCCTTGTTAATAACAAGTACTGGCATTTGTCTTTTTCTTGGCTCAACATGCTGGTAATGCAGTAAATAGATATTTTGAGAAGTTCTAACATCCCTAATTTACTAAGCTGTTATGTCTCAATACCAACAAATTCAAAAGAAAAAAAAAAAAGGTCCAAATAGGAAAGCATATAACTTTTTAAAAATTATTTAAAATAATTCTTTGGAAAACTTCACCCCAGACATACTTCATTTAAAGAGAGAACTAGGGAAAAAAGGGAAAGAAAAAAAGAAAAGTGTCTACACAGGGATCTCCTGTTCTTAATTTTGGTTGAAACCATGCATACCCCTTTGAAGTATTGGCTCTGGTAATACACACCTTATCCCTCTCTGTGCCAGCCATATGAACCTATTTACATTGTAAGATTCAGCCAGAGGCCAGGAAAGAGATATGTACAGTAATTCCAAACACAGTCTATAAGGAAGTGCCTCAAAGATTTTCATAAAAGTCAGTGACACCTATCAAATGGCATTAGAAACATGTAAGCAGGCATGGCCATGATTACCTCAAACTGACATGATAGTACCTGTCTCAAAGAAATTGCACTTTATTGAATTGTCTTTAAACATTTATATAAAGTAACAAAGTCAGCAAAGTAGTTTAAACTTCCACCAAAACAGATGTCAAAGAGTGACTATGCTTTGAAATATAAATGAAGTCAAGGGTCTTCTGTTGCTTTTGAGTAAGACAAGCTGACTGAAAAGCAAAACAATTTAAATGAAAAACATTGTTTTTCTGTTGTGGTACTTTTAGCCATAACTAACTATCTGTCTGTCTGTCTGTCTGCCTGCCTATCTAATAAAAGTAGTCTGTGCTTTTAAAGGTAAAGAAACAAGACTGAAAATGCACTGTAAAGCCAGCCTTTAGTACTTTGGAATAACGGGAGATATTTTCCATCCCTGGATCCTTTTTCAGAACCGGGCACTGCACACCCTTATAAGGAATTACATACATTTCAGCAGAACTTACTGAGTACCATCAATGCATGTTCTAGGTATGATGCTAAATATTTCGTAGATTACTTCAGCTATCTAGTTATGAAGAATGACAGTCTGGTGTATGTCATAAATCTACAGTAAATCATGAATCTGACATAAATTATCATAGTAGAAGGGGAACAGAGATAAAGCTGTATACAGTCAGTGGTAACAGCTTTGGATCATCACAGAACATATGCGTGTGCTTGACGTTAAGTACCGAAACCATCCACATTCTTCAAGGGAAATATGTGCTTGGGTGACTTTTTGCTTATATCACCAAACCTTTGGAAAATCCGTGTTTTTTCAGAATTTTCCAGGACCAAATTTTCCAGCAGGTTTTTTTCACATTATACAATATTGACAGCATTTGTCACTCTGTCACTGTCAACAACTGATTGGGAATAGATCCCTGAATACTCACACTGCAGCACTTCTCTATCATGATCTCAGTCTTTGTATGAGCATGTGTTGAACACATTAAAATGAATCATCAAAAGGCACCAGGTGCATGGAGTGAACAGAACCATACAAAAAAGCAAAGAAGTCTTAAGTGCTATCATGCCTTGTTTTCCACAAGACAAACAAGGGAATACTGTGCCATTCCATATTTATTATTGTTAAGGGTTCATTTAGCTCCCACAGTAATCCAGAACATACCTAGGGCAAAGAGTTTCGTGTACTAAGATGGGGGAGATGATGGAACTAACTTAGAAAGTGCTAAATATCCATCAAATAGTTTTGCTGGGGGCTATGCCTATATGTACTTTGTAACCCATTCTCAAACTCCAGAATTATTTAACAGTGTTTCTGCTTACACTACCGTGTCTCCAATTAGCTAACGCTTTTGTTCTGGAGCTTGACTCCTGGTGTTTTGGCATATTTGGCTTCCCCCAGGTTCTGGCCATTACCCACATTCCTGAATGTCCATATGGACATGAAAATTGCCAGACTTCAATTCCAACCAGGAGCATCTCCTGCTTTTGTTCTGCACACACTGCTGGATTACAGAGAGATGCGCATGGTTCTTGGGTCCTTCTCTGGGTCTGCATCCCTGTTCGTTCAGCCTCAACTTTGAGTTCAATCTGGGCACTGGTTGCACTGAGAGGATACTCTGTGGATTCTCTGCAGCTCTGGCCAGATCTCTGTCCTTTCACAGATGATCTCACTCAGGTAACTCACCTGCTCTAATGCTGATGTTCCGTGTGGAAGCCAACCAAATTCAGAAGCCAAGCTCACAGGGAAAAAACTCTTCCACCAGACTCTGTGCTAATTTTGCCCCACCTGACAGGGACACAAGTTCCACTCTTTATGCCAGAAGCTCTGGAAGTGGTTTTCCAGGCTTTCTTACTAATTTCCTGTTTACTGCCTCTAGCATTACTAAGAAGCCTCAAATACCTAATCAAAGTAAAAATTAGAAATGCAAGACAAATTACTTCCTGAATCTTTTCTCCAAGTGTAAATAGTAAAGTGTCTGGCAGTGAACAGCAGTTTGACATTTCATTTGCATTACACTGATATGAAAATCTGCTAAAAGTAACCAAAGAAAACGTGCATTTGTTACTACCAAAAATGTTTTTCCATTAATGCTGGAAGGTTAGGATATACCCTGTTCACTTTCCTGGAGGCATAGTGAAATTTTCTGTCACACTGAACAGTGATTCTAAGAATTCTGTAGAAACAAAATACTGTTCCTTCTATTATTACTGTCAATTATTCCTGTTACTATTATTACTGTTAATGCAATATGTTATCATTGACAGCTGATATCATGGGCCTACCATCCAAGTTCATATCATCGATAGCAGAATTCAGAAGTGGCCAACAGCTCCTGGAAATTCCCTCAAATTCTCCAGACTCAGCCCTCTGTACACACACCACAGATGAACTGTGTTGGTGGTCTCCAACCTGAAATCAGCTGGGAGCTGTGTAACTTTGCTGGATAGATGGGCAACAAATACCAGCTGGGCCATTCAGTCATTCATAACAGGAGCTTTTCTAGACAGTCCTTATATCATTCCTGCCTTTCTTTCCAGCTTTATGCTGTCAGGTCTTACTGAAATGTTGTCATTGCAGTTGATTACCTGGTAAATGCCTTAAAAAACTGTTTTCTTTTCTAAAAAATAAAAGGTGAACCAAGTCGCGTCCTCACAAAATGATAACACAAAAGCGGCAGCTCACATGAGGATACCTGGAAGCACAAAAGTTAGAAATCTTGCCTTTCTGTTGGCAGGCAGCCACGAAGATCCGGGCTCGGGGAGGGGGGGAAGGGCAGGGATCACAGTCCCGCTGCTGTGGTAGCGCAGCCAGCTGTTTGCCAGCCTACTTGCCAGTCTGCCAAGCTCCGTGTGCCTTGTGCAACCAAGGGATTTGGCAGCCCTGCCTTGTCTATCTGCACCTCCAGTGCAATATTGAAAAAGGGTAACCAACAGCCTTAGAGACGAGGTGCTGAGCTGAAAACATAAGCTTTGCACTTTACCTCTTCAAAAGGCTGACAATAGTCCTGTGTGCATCACTACCATATTTTTGACAGTTCTATTTTTTCATATCCTCGCTAGCAGACAGTTATTGTTCTGATCCTTCCCCTTTGCCACAAGTTGCACAAGATCACCCCACCCATTCAGGGCACAGGTCCCAAGCATGGCAGAACCAGATCTTGTCCCTGTTGCTTCTCAGAAGGAATCAACCAGATCCAGAGCTCTGGTTACTCCATGCACATTGACAGGCAGGGACTGAACCGAGACATCCAGATACGGATGCAACCTTGTCACAAACAGCCATGCAAACTAGCCATACATGCTGGTCCAACGCCTGAAAGTGGGAGGATGCCAAGGAAAAAAGTCGTCTTCTTCTGTCTTCTGTAGGGTTGTATTCTGTGTTGTGCATCTTCAGATCTGGGGTTTGAGGGGACAACATTTGTAATCTGATGATGAAAGATAAATAATAATAATAGATTGCAATTGTAATGGACCACTGTTGCATGGCAGCCTTTCCTCAGGTCTGAATCCATTTTTTAAAAGCCTAAGTGTGTCTGCAACCATAAAAATTAGCTCATTAAAAAATGGCTTAAAAGTCAGACAGCAAACTGCACAAACCTGTGGCCATTAGACCCTTTTTCTGCATGACCCTACCAGTTAGCAGGCAGGGTTGAAGCAAGCTTGTTACAGCCCAATATTAAATGAACAGACAGAGTCTGGTTGCACTAGGGTGCACTTTGGAAAAAGAATGTGATAAAGAAGTATTCTTTGGCAAATTTCATTTAAACGGGCTTCAATGGAAATTTAAAGAATTCATTGCATGTCGGTAGCAGAAATACAAGTGCTGTATTCAGTCGTACACCTCTCATTATATTTCTATTTCTAACACTTCATTGTTTCTCAGACAAAGCATTAGCATTTCTTTCATTTCTGTAATAGTAAAACATGATATTTATTACTAAGAGGTAGAAAGTAGAGACAGAAGGTGTGGAGCTTTCATCCAGGGAGACAAGACAAGTGCTCTGTAAGAGCATTACTTAATGTGGAGCCGTGACTCACATGCAATGTCATTTAACAGCTTTCTGTGTTTAATTTCCTTTTCCCTAACCAGTAGCCTAACACAGCGGCATTCAGACTGCGGTCTATGGACCACCAGTGGTTTGTGGGGCTCTCCCAGGTGGTCTGGGGAATTAAACATCTTGGGAGCTACGCCATACCTGACAGATCTTGGGGAAGGGAACTGAGTGCTCCACAAGGTGATTTTTTTCTTGTTGTGCAAATGGTCTCGGGAGCAAAAACTCCTGGGAAGCCGTTGGGTTGGGGAGCCCTTTTACTTTAATTTTTGTGGGGAAAAAATGCTAACGGTTGGGTTTTGGACACTGGTTTACATTCTCAGTGTCTATACCAGTCAGAAAGCTTTAAGCCTTTGCAAGTGAAGACAAAACAGGGCTGCAGAGTATGCAAAGCAACATGACCAAGGAGTTTCAGATGGGGCTGGAAGCCATGCAAGTTTTATCTGCCTGACAGTTTGGGGAGATTTTGGGCAGTCAGATCTCATTACTTAGGCCAGATTTAATCTTGGCTTCGTGCCTCCCAGCTCCTGTGAGGTCCCAATGTCCCTAAGGAAGAGCTTCCCTGGATTTCTCCTCTCCTGCTCCTTCAGAGGTTTTGTTTGGCAGGTGGCGGGTAGCAGGCGGTGGAGCTCATGGTCATTTCCAAGCCAACATGGTGTATCTCCCACAGAGAGACTGACTGCATGGTGGCATGTCTTGATAATGGACACACTACCAATAGTGTCCACACTGGGCTCAGCAGCCATGATGTTGACCCCGGTAAAAAGAAAGGACACTCGCCACTCTGCTCAGGACACTTGTGGACCTGGGGGGCAACTTGAACTTGGGCTGCATGAGTGGATCTGTCTGGCGCCTGGCAGCTGTGTTTCGGGGTGAACTCCAAAGGAAAGGGTGCCACCTATTGAACTGCCATTCACGATTCCCACAGCACCCAACTTTTTGGAGATCCTCTCCAGTCCTTGCTGACCTAGCCTAACCTTGCCACAGCTTATGAGATCCAGTGAGCTCGTTGCCTAAGGGGGCATGGCTACAGGCCAGATAGGAGAAATGTAATACTTAAATAATGCATCTGCTTCAGTGTTCCAAACTGTAACAGTTCGGAGAGGGTAATGAGGATAGGGGGAAGCTGGAAAGCTGTGTGCATGTCCAAAATTAGAGCTTGCACCAGAAGCAAGGAAGAGGACAATGTAACTAGTTTACAAGGAAATAACACTTCCAGTAAGGTTCATTTAGCCTATTTCTAGCAGTGAAGTCTGTCCTGGGAATTTTCCATTGCATTATGATGGGTTTAATTAGAATTATTATAATCAAATAAGTGCATTTGGCAGAGCAGTGGGAAAGGAGAATGCTACCATTGCAGGGTTAGCTGTATGCTCGTCTTATGCTCACCCTGTCCAATGGTACCTGCTTAGATGTTCGGCTTTACTTTTCCTCAGGTGCAATTCCAGTGGTTTCCTAGGCTCAGAATCAATTTGGGGATGTTCAGTTCAGAGCATTAGCCCCAAATGCCCAACAAATACAAGTCGATCTGGGCCATGTATGTCTTCTACAGGCTCATTTGAAAAAAAATAATTAAAATACAGAAACATGTTCTGATTACATTATTAGGTCATCAAAGCCTGTTCTGTACAGTCTAAACCCTTTTGCTGTCCCTAAAATATAGATTGACTTCCATGGCATCATTTTGGACCCTAATGACTTCCGTGAGATTAAATTTAAGCCTCATATAGTGAAGTCAGGTCTTGCAGTATTCCTGGGAATCTTATAACTGCTCAAGATTGCTAGATTAGAGTCCAGTGTGCCCCTCTCTTGCATCCTCACTCTTGGTTTCTCTCGTCTCAGAGATACTTGGGGAATGCTGGAGGCCAGAGGGAAGAGGAAGTAGGAGCAGCAGGAAGCTGCCATAAAGAGGCTTAGTCTTTTTGAGAGGAAAGCTTCCTACAACTGTAAGGTAATGATATTTTTGCCTGTTATGTTATAGCAAGTTTGACAGAAAGACTAAGGCCTCTTTCTCTTCTTTTTAGAGCTTAACTCTGCAAATGTCTTCAGAGCTACAGATTCTATCCATATTGCTAGTGTATCTTGCCTGGAAACACTCAATGAAACAATAATTCTACTTTCACAAAACATATTTCCTAGTAACACTGAATCAATTATTCAGAACACTTTTTTCTTCCTTCAAAGTGACTAAAAAATTGTTCTATGTGAAAAACAAGAAGATCTTAAGAGCAAGAACTAAGGGCCAACATAATAGAATTTTCAAATGTATCAAAACAATCAGTTCTAAAAAAAAAACCTCCCCAAAAATCAAATGCTAATTTTGATATTTCTCCTAATTTGGCACCAAGAAGCACCAAAATGCCTTCCCCCACCCCTGCCCACCCCCCATCCCCAATGGAGAGAAGAATTAATTTTCTTCTGTAGCCTTTCAGTAAGTGTTGAGGATGCTGAGCATCTTACAATACTATACTCTGTAACAGCTCCATTGCAAGTCAATGAAATGATACGCAAAACTGGGCTAAAAAGGAGAATCAGGTGTATAATATACCCTGGGGACTCAGAAAGTTCCAGTTTCTTTGCCATAGTCTTACATTACTTGCAGTAGTATCAGCGCCATGGATACCTTCAGAATGTCAATTGTTAACAATAAACCATTTTAATAGAGTGATCACTTTAAAAAGGGTGTAAGACCAGGTGAAAGCTCTACAATCAGTAGATCAGAAAATAACTAGTCAAAGAAACTAGGAATATTTCACTTTTGGCTTCTGGGCTGAGAATTACTTTTTTTTTGCCAGATTTCAAATGATTTTATTGTAGCTACTAAACCGATACACCACTAAGCCACCAAAATTATATTTTTGGAGTGAAATGAACTTTCAGTAAAATTTGATACTTCCAAAGTACTGTTTGTAATCACTTGAGAGATATTTTTTTAAAAAAATCTACTTGTGAAGTGAGAGGAATGTGCAAACCAGTATGGGCTAGTAAAGCATATGACACAAAGTTTGGCTCTACTGAAGTCATAATTGGATGAGACTATGATCCACCCACAGAAATAACACAAATCCTTTAACAAGAGACTTAAGAATAGTTAACTAAAGCCAACATAGCAACAAACTTCCCCTGAAAACACACCTTATCTCAGGAAGTGAAAACTATTCACTGCCTAAATTTCAATTAACTTTGTCACGCTTTTTCAGAACCACAGCAGTTGCAAGCTTGATTCACGTTATGATGACAGGTAATTGCTTTTACAGGTCTGGCTTGGTGGGACTGTGGAAAAAGGCTTGCCAGACTACATTACATGAGTGAAAAACATTAAATAGACAGCTAACATGTCTCATCTCTTCCTCTACCTCTTCTCTCTCTCTTTTTTTTCCTATCTTTTGTAACCTCCCATAGAAGTTTATGTGTGTGCATCTGTATGTGTCTTTGTGTCTGTGTCAGTAAAAGCCCAAACATTAGATCACAAGTTCTTGTTTATATAAGCTTCAATTTACCCTTCAGGCAGAAACTTAGAGATTTCCAAACACACAGATGCTTGCCACTATCCAAATTCAATTTGAAATGCTCTGCACAACATCTCCTTTAACTTAACTAACCTTGTATTGTTCAAATACTTCATAATGTGTTTTGATTGCCAAACATCATTACTAACTTTGCCATTGTTAACAAAGCTAATTGAAATACAAATAAATGGAATTCCATAAAACAAATCTTCGGAAAGAAATGTATTCATTTTATTAAACACACAAATCTGATTTTACAAATACCTATTACGCAAAGTTATTATGGAAAAGCTATCACAAAATCAAAAGAAAATGTTGCTATGGAAAAGCTGTTCCAAAACCAAAAGAAAATGTTGCTACCTGGTATGATCTGGACCCTGAAAGAGACCCTACAGGAATCTGTAGGAATGGACCATCATCTGCCAAGAGTCTCAGGACTACAATTTATTCATATAGAGCAAAACCTAAGGAAGGGAGGCAGAAACCCCAGGAAACAAAGCAAGGTTTACTTAGGGAATTGCCAAAGAATGCTCCCCTCAAGTGAAGATTTGGAAGTCTGTGGAAGACAGAGGGAGAAGGGCTGAACCTAGCACGCTCTGGGGAATGTAAAGTTTTCAGACCCTGACATGATGCAGTTTCTTTCCACGGGCACACTCTGGAGGCAGCAGTTCTGCGCTCTAGAAATAATTGAAATAGGAGAGATTCAGGAAGAGAGAATTAGTGTCGCTAACTTCCAAAATAGCTCACACTGCAAAAAACATGGAGAGTCTTCAAGATCCCACCTCTTATGAATTAATTTCAAGAAATACACAAAGCAAATGTAACTTAGTTACAGACAAGTGAAGCAGAAAGTTTGTCATTATTAATCTCCATTTTGCCCCCATGCTGCAGGAAAATAATGCTGCTTCAACTGTGCCTTTTTTCTTTTTTTTTTTTCTCCTGTAGACACAACATGGTCTAGAAAGTGGCTGCACATAATCCACCCAAAAATCATGAAGATCTGAGTCTGTAGCAGTGCCATTATCAGCTAGATTAAGTGCTGAATCAGAAAGTGATATTCTGCGTGATGTCCTCCTGCTCCTGCTTCTCCCTGATCCTCCTGTGTCTCCCAGAAAATGGATGTGGGTCTCCAGCCTGCAATTCCATCCAACGGAATAGACATGCACAAACTCTTCATAGCAATTAGCTGACCCAATTTTACTGTTGTTAATTTTTCTCTAATGAGCTAGCTGCTGCAGAGTAAATTTGTGGCAAAGCATTTACCTCGTTACAGTGGACTGTGATTCTGCAGTGTCCTCTACCAGAGAGGATGTTGTTTACATCTCAGTAAAAGATTGACAGGATGCCCTGCATACACTGCATATACAGTAGGTAATAGTAAGTGCATGGGATGCTGTGCCACAAACGGCTGAAACGCCGCAAGTTTACTTCCTAATTTAGCCAACAGTAACTTGCTCATCTACCTATACATGTTTGCTGTATATTGAAAATATGTTGTGCTATGCCCACAGGAAATCCATATATTGTCCCTTTCTGGCACAACATACATCTATTGCAGGAATTGTTGCATAGCTTGAAAAATGTAAGCACAGTGCGTTCTCCAAGATTCATAGCAACATATGTCTGTGTATCTTGTTCGGAGCTGTGCCTGAAACACGTTAATGTGCGTGTACAAGTAACAGCATGTAAAGGGGGGGTTGGTTTTGGCACATTTTACCACTGGATTTATATGGGCATGAGGTAACACCTACTTTTTTTTTTTTTCTTCAAAGAGCTAATCCACATGCATAATTGAAACAAGTCCTTATTCTGCTCACTATAAATATGTACCAGATGTATCTCTTATAAATGTTACATTTTGTAGTGTGGTAGGATTTGCTAGTACCTGTGAGTTATGTCAACCTTGATCCAAAGGGAAATATAAATGAAGAGCATTGCATTGTAGGATATGGTGTGTCCTAGACATGGTCACAGGCAAGTCTGTAAGTACAGTAAACAGCTACATTATCACCCTATTGATTTACTCTGTGTAACATGATGGCTTGATTGCTGTAAACAGGAATCATGCCACTAAAATAACAAACAAAATTGATTGTACTGAAGCACACACATTGTAATTTCCACTGGCTTTTAGGCTTGCTGTGGTATACACTCACAGATCATGGGGTTATGATTAGCTGTTCTTCATGGTCTAATGAGAATAAAGATGTGAAAATGTGAATACACTGCATTGCATCAAGAATTAACTTTAAGTATTGCACTGCTTACAGTTTAAAGGCATTTTAAAAGGACTAATCATGTGACAATGGCTTGGCTTTAGTTAAATAAACACTCTGGGACTTCCTTCAAAACCCATCTGATACAATACAATTCAACCCTTTTAAAAATACAGACAAACACAGAAAAAGTTGCTTCTACTTTGGTTTCACTGAAAACCTTATTTATCTGAAAAATGCTATCACAGATGTCAGATATCGACCCTTTTCTCACCAGGTCCAGGTGACCCAATAAAAAGGCTTCACACCCATGTTCACCAGCAGAAAATCCTGTCTGTAGTCCAAGAGATACAAAAAAATACTAGAGAAAAAAAACGAAACAGAGCTTCAAAGCTTTCTGAGATGTTTATCCTCTCATTTGTGCATCTGCTAAAAAGTCTCTGTTTTCACTTAATATATTAAAAAAATACAGAAAAAAAAAGAAAAGCAACTGTGAACCAATTACTAAGAAGTAAAAGTATAACAGATGCAAACAATGAGCTGCAGTATTTTTTACCATATGTTTCAAATCAATCTTATTCCTTCATCAGTTGGAAACAAAGCATAATGTTGTGGTTCTAACAGTAACTAACCTCTATCTATCAAACCACAGAAAAGCTAGCAGTACTTTGACAAGCCATTTGTTCTATTTATCATAAATAATCAATAGGATTAACTAAGATTCAGTGTTCATTTCAAATTATATGATCTAATTATTGCCATTTCAGCTTCTTTTCTAATTGCCCTCTGGTGTTCAAATTCCTTTATTGCTCATTTACTAGTTTCTGCTCTATTCAGTTGGCATTTTGTTTAACAACCTCCAGTTTGCAATTCCAGGTACAGAGGTCTGGAGGTGAACATGGTGGTGATGGAGAGGAGAACCTGGGGAAAGGGCTGTGCAGGACTGCAGCTGCTTCCCCCTCACACGCCACAGACGGTGCAGAGCACCGGGGAGCACCAACGCTGTGGCTACAGTCCCTGACATCCTCCTGAGAAATCTACCCACACATACAGGCACCTGCACTCATGGCATTTTTACCATCTTTAAAACAAGCCATTCATCTTGATGTTAATAGCAAAAAAAGCTCCACATGCTTTGGTCACAGGAAGACTACCTAAGAACATCGACATGCATTTGGAAACTAGAGGATCCTTCCTGAACTCTCAGTTCCTCTCTCTTTTATTTTTTTCGTTTAGGCATTTATTTGGCTTTTGCACCATCCAGCCCAAATGGTATTCCATTCCACATCTTTGAGTCTGTCAGTATGCAAGGGGCCTGAGAAGACAGCAAGACTGAGGCACTGCAGAGAACCCCGCAGTTTCAAGCTTCAGGTGGGAGGTGCAACTGGATGATCTCTAAAGAACCCTTTCAACCGCAGTTTCTATCATTCTGCCTTGCAGCTTCCTCATAAATGCACAGAGATACAGATACTGCAGGTGTGTTTTTGTCACCTGTCTGCACCGTGTGCCACAGTGACTAATACCGCGCGGAGGTGCTGTTGACATGGGTGTTAGGGTCTCCTTTACCACCTGTAAGCAATCAGCTGCAGTGCCAGGATATTGCTTGCTGTGCTCACAAACATCTTGCAGGTTTGTTGAAGTGCAGCTCCCAGGTTTGTTGAAGTGCAGCTCCCTGTGCACACCACACTTTAAGCAGTGCTAGCAGAGGGTTCCTCAGTGTCACAGCATTTATGGGCATGCTGTTACCAGGTCAGACTCAATGCTCCCTCCTTTGCTTTCCTCCCACCTGTCTGCACAGAGCTCTGCTCAGGCTGGTGCTTGGTGGGGGCAAATATAATTTCTCTTGCTTTGAGGATGTATGAATTGCCAAAACCAGGTCTGCCAGATTCCCAGCTCTCTGAACCATTTTACCTTGTGTTTGCGAAACTGTCACGATCATTGGCCTGTGTTCATGAACTCAGTGAACTTTGCACCCAAAACTAAGGTGAGAAGGCAGTGACTTTTGATATAAATACTACTTTCAGATCTGATCATGACTTTGGGCCAGCTCCAAAAGAGGACTTAAGCACTTTATTTGGGATCTAGGAGCTTAAGTCCAAAAAATGACACTAAAAATACCTGCCTACTCCTGGACAGACTTGGGGTTAATAAGCAGTTAAGGTTTTTTTCCAAAAAACCCCATTTTTTTCCTCCAAAGTTGCTCAGCTTGTGTATCTACACTGATCTTCTTCTTTAGGAGATGATTCAGAGTTCTGCCTCCTCCCTTAGAGGGAAATGTCCTGACACCAGACTATAAACCAACCCGGGCAGAAGTATGGTCCACCACTATGCCACTGCACTGACAAGACTTCAAGGTTTATGGGGCCAAACACGATTCAGTCGTTCAGTGGTTAAGTGGCTCAGCTCAATAGGAAAAGTTCCGAGTTCTGGTGTTTGCTCCCAGGACAGTGTCAGCATTTTAGCTGAAATAGATAAAATACAGGAATGAACATGGAAACAGGCACCAGAACTGTGCTCCCTAGCTGTATGCCCGGCCACTAGACTGTATAGTCATGCTCTGCTTTTCTCAGTCAGTATTTCATATTTTCTGCACAGCAGCCCTGTTTTCCCAAGGCAGTGAGAAAGGTCCCTTCTTACCTCCTGCCTATCAGGATTAGGTAACTTCCTGGTGATCTCCGTCTTCTGGAAAGCAGGAAAAGAAGGATTAAAGGATTTTGAGGTAAGGAAAGAAGTGAGTCTGTTTCCCCTAAGTGCTGTCACTACTTCTGAAGGGCACAGCACAAGTTCTGGCTACATTTTGAAAGAAACACATGAGCCCTGCCTAGTTCTTTAGTGGCATGTAACTCCCTTCCAGAGGGTCCTGGCTGTATATATCAAGTGCATAAAAACAATTTCTTGCAGCCCTGAGTAAAAGGCAAGCTCTAAGACACATAATTTCCTTGGGGTTTCTTTTTTGGCTGGCTCCTGGTGGCTGTATGCTGACTGACGTAAGGTAGCTCCTGGCTTAGCCTGCTCTTGGGTTTTTGCCGTCACTCTAAGATGCCTAAATTTGCCCAGACAACTTATAGACAACTCATTTGGGGGTCTGGTTTTCATGCTGGGGTACCAGATGTCTGAAAGGTTTTGAAACCCCAGGCTGGGTATTAAAAATGCATCAAGCCTACAGTATGGGAGTACTAAAATTTCTTTCCCTTCTTGGTCCCTCCAGCCTTTCCTGCCCCTGTCCTGCCATGTGCCAGTGAGAGGGAGAATGTAGGCAAGGCTGTGGCTCCAGACAAGTCCCTTGGTCTCTGCCCCATTATTTTTTCCTTCATTTTCATATTCATCCCTCTCCTCCCTTCCTCCCAGGGATGGCAGCTGAGATCACGTCAAGAGACGCAACCCCCTTTCTCCTCTCCTCATTTGTGTTCACCCTGCTTAAAACACAATGGGTAATGGTTCCACAGTGATGTCACCCAGAGGAGCATGTCCCAGCCCCACCAGGTGCTGGCACTGGCCAGTGCACAGCCAGAGCCTTCGTTATGTTAGAGCAGGGGTCCTCAAACTATGGCCCGCAGGCTGGATACAGCCCCCCAGGGTCCTCAATCTGGCCCCCGGTATTTACAGACCCCCCCGCCGCCCCCCACCCCACCCCCGGGGGCTGGGGGGGGAACCAAGCAGCCGCAGATGGCTGCCTGCCACTCCATCCATGCGCTGGCCCCCTGGTTAAAAAGTTTGAGGACCCCTGCGTTAGAGGTTCACACAAAGGTGAACTTGCTGTGTCTGCCCCTGCAGGCAGTGCCAACACTGATGGTGGCTTCTGGTGGCCAAGTCACCAGAAAAGCCCTTTTCTCCCAGCTGGCTGAGCAGTGAAGGGGTAGGTAGGCAGATGGACTAGATGCCTTGTACAGAAATGAAACTGGTTAAAACATACACACGGAGAGACTGGGTTACAGCCTCCTTTTCTGTTTGTTGTCTAGTCAGTATTAGGCAATCAAAGATCCAGCAAGAGCACCATAACTATCCAATTACTCATTATAAAATGGGACCATTCCAAGCACTTTATGTCTCTACTTATTGGTGTCATCCTCGAACTGAGGCCCAACATTCTACTTTACAGAAAAACAAACCAGTAGCAGAAGAAACCTGGTTCCTGGGTTTCTTTGCCCATGTAGACATAAAGGGGGTGGCATTCCAACACTCCCACTGGTGACTGGACATAACTGCTTGCTCAGGCTGCAAATGGGGCACAAGGTGGTCATTTTCCCTCCTGCTTATGCAAGGACAGTGGGTCCCTCTCCAAGGAGAGAACATTGGAGCTTAACCCCATGCCTTCGCATGCATGCTATCCTTGTCCAAGGCAGTTATTACTTCAGGTTCTTTTCTGATTCAGCAAGATGTAGTCAGATCTTCAATACTTAGAGTAAGTTTTTTTCACAGCTTTTCTTTTCCTGAAATAAACCCCCCAAATGTAATACCATGACTGAAGTTATTGGCTCTTACGCCAGTTTTAACAGGCACCATTATGGACATGTGTCATGGTTTAATCCCAGCTGGAAACTAAGCCCCAGGCAGCTGCTCATCCACTGCCTCCTGGTGGGATGAGGGAGAGAATCAGAAGAGTAGAAGTGAGAGAATCCGTGGGCTGAGATAAAGACAGTTCAATAGGTAAAGCAAAAGCCATGCACACAAGCAAAGCAGAAGCAGGAATTCATTCACCGCTGCCCATGGGCAGGCAGGTGTTCACCATCTCCAGGGAAGCAGGGCTCCATCACAGGCAACAGTTAGTTGGGAACACAAAGCCATCACTCCAAATGCCCTCCCCCCCCTTCCCTCTTCTTCCCGCAGCTTTGTATTCTGAGCATGACATCCTATGGTATGGAATATCCCCTTGGTCAGCTGGGGGCAGCTGTCCCGGCTGTGCCCCCTCCCAACCCCTTGTGCCACCCCACCCCCCACCCCCCCTGGCCCCTTGCTGGTGGGGTGGGGTGAGAGGCAGAAAAGGCCTTGGCTTTGTGTAACCACTGCTCAGCAATGACTAAAACATCCCTGAATTACTAGCACTGTTTGCAGCACAAATCCAGACTGTAGCCCCATAGTAGCTACCATGAAAAAAACCACCTCTATCCCAGCCAAAACCAGCACAACAGCTCACAGGACCATGCCACAATCTGTGGGTATCTGATCTGCCTTGATTCTATCATTGATCTATTACTCACCTTTAATTGCAGTCCTTGATGCTGCCTTTAGGAACAGAGAGCTCCGTAATCAAAAGCAGGAGAGTATCAGGTCTAAAAGGTTCATTTTTTTCCCCAGATAGAATGATCTCATGCACATACAGGCTGCCCATCATCACAGCACTTGAATTTCTGATTTCATGTTCCTACCTACAGCACAACTCCTGTGGTACCAAAAAGGAGATGTGTCCCACCATGTGCTCAGAGGAAAAGTATTCCAGCTAAGTGTCCTCTACCCTGGCCTGACAGTTTCTCACTGTGTCTTTGACTGGCCAAATCCAGCACAGGACAAAGCTTAGAGTACTGGCTGCATATGAACTTTTACATACCTGAATCTGTCATTTTCAAAGGTGGGCTTGGAGGAAAATTATTTTTATTTATCACCTTGCCATGACACAGTAAAAGCCATGCTGTACCTTCCATGGTTCAAAATAATGCAGAGGGATGACTATAATTTGCTGAATTTTGGACACAAAGGGCATTGAGGTCACAAAACCACGAAGTGTCCCAGAGTGATGCATTTTGCATTTGGATCTCTTTGAATGCTGTTTAAAATTACCGGCAGGCAGACAATTTCCTACTGAATCAGGAGATACTAATTTCTATTTCCCGTTCCTTGTAGCAATGTGGGTTACACTGTTTTCTTCAAATATACTGCTGACACTGTACTGCCAGGAAGCAATAGCTGCTGAGTACGAGTAAACCCCAAAATATTTGATCAGAATACCTTTCATTGCAGCAATGTAGCCACGTATCAAAGCAACATGATGTGGATGGTTTAAAGCAGAAATAGCAGTAACCAATGCATGGTTTCACTGCTGGGATAGTGGTAGGAATTGATCTTTACAGTGTTGATCCCAAATCACCTTATAACCACAAGTAAGAGCAAAGCACAAGCAATGTGAGCCCAGACGGCTCCACTGCAGGGGAGAAGACATTGATTTCCTGAAAACATAAACATTTTTGCTCATCAGGATTCCTCCAAGGTAAATGTTTGTGGTTTCTTTATCCCTTGACCAAGATACATGTTACTTAAATATACTTGTGCCCCAACTCAGTAAATAGTAGATACATGCTGGAATTACTACTCTTATTAATAGACTCACTAATTTGAAAAACCAGGGGTTAGGCTATTTAAAAAAATCCCTACGATCATTTATACTATTTCAGTAGTATGAAAAGGACAAAAACCTGTACAAAAAGTCTTTGGTGTATACCACTAAAAAGGTGGAAAACAGATATATGGTGCTTCTTTATTAGGAAAATTGATTTGTTCTTAACCATTTTGACATACTACAAAATCTTAGTGAAGACAAGGCAGCTTATAGTTTTCACACAGTTTTGGTAGGTTGTGCAGACAGCAGGAAAATATAAGGGTAATTTATGGCTAAGCCACCTCATGCTAGAAACAGAAGCTGGGTTGCCTTTAGCAGGATTTTACCTTGTGTTTATTCTGGTTCTTGGTACACGAGCAACTCACTGCAAGCATGGTGTGGCTATAGGGTTGCTCGTGATAACTGTCCTGGCGCTTGCTCTTCAGGAAATTCACGCCTTAATGGCAGCAGGAGTAAGTTACTTTGTACTTACTGGAGAGTATGGTGTGTGAGGAACAAGTCCAGAGCCGCCAAACTAATGCATCACTCTGTGGTAACAAGTTCATGTGACAATGTCTCAGCTTAGGTAAACTCGGGGAACTCACCTCCTTCCTAACCGAGACAAAACAACTGCATAAATGTGCAACGGGTCTATCCATCTTCCAGGGTGGTCTCCCTGTTTACACCACAAATCACTCTTTTGACTGAAGTACAGCTCATTAAGAAATCAGACACCATCTATTACAAACAATAGCTCATTAAATCAGTGCCTGCTATATTGCTTATCTTCCTTTTAACTGTTGAAACTGTGATGTTTAAGAAACCTGTAGCCAGGGTAATCCTCTTATTTGAGGAGATAAAGGAGAGCTCTGTTACAGCTGCTGAGGGTGAAGAGAAGGTGGCAGATCCACCTCTTTCGTTGAGGTCTTCAGTGAAAACTCCTAAGCCTTCTTTTACAGTAGCGGGCATTCCCAACGGTAGGAGTAAGTATTTGCAGGAAGTACTCAAACACTGCAACTACTGCTAATAAAGTTATGTCCAAACCTCTCCAGAAAATACTTTCAAAAAAAATACAGCTTTCAAGGATGCCAAGTACCTTTTATTTCAGCTTGGGTTGTTACTAGAAAAAGCTATACTTTAATGTCTAAATTCTGAACTGAATCAGATGGTATTCTCAATAGAATATATATCTATTATTTGGATGCAAAAGAAAGAAGGATATTGATGTGACTCAGAAATTACTGTAGTTGTCCCTCCACCAGACTGTGACTGTTTCTATATTTCTGACCATTCTATGGCACTGCAATATTTTTAATGGTTTGGTTCTTTCACTTCCAGAACCTAAAACTCAGGAGTAGTAACACTTGTCTACTGCAGAGAGGTGTTGTGAGGTTTTAGAAATGTTCTGTATTGAGAAAATGTAAACACAAATGTAAAATATAAGAAGCCAGACTGTCAAACCAGAGAAGATCAAATTAAATAACCAGTTCCCTATTCAAGCATTTAGCTATGCCAACAGCTACAGGAAACTAGTGTGCACCTGTAGCTCTTGGTGAAAAGTGAGGGACTTCCAAAGCTGAGACTGTTAATTTGGGTGCTCATAGATCGAATTACATTTTTTAAATTCATAGAGACGTGAAAATGCAGAGCTTATTTTCTCCTTTTTTACACAGATATGTATTACCGTGAATACATATTTAGACATATATGTGATACATCATTTGTGCATTCTGATCCTCCATGTCAGTACTTCAGAAATTCTCTCGCTTCTTGGAACAATTTGCAGGTGGCTGCAGCCTGTTTCAGAGCACACTGTAACATTAATACAAGCTGACTACATGTTGTTTAGTTTGAAGCTGGACTACTGTAAAAGTCCTGAAGCTCAGTGTCCTTCTGCCATTCCATCCTGCCATCACTCTTACAGGTTCCCTCCTCAGGCCCATTACAGAATCCTTTCCTGGTTTCAGTTTGTACTACAAGTTTACTTTAGTGCAGATGGTATTTGTCCACAGGCAGAAACACTTCCCAAGAAGTACCATAGCTCAATAAATAAGTTCAAAAAGCAACTTAGTGAAAATAAACAGTCAAATGAAATATTGCTTGGATCAAAACAGAGATTAGCAAGTATGAACCCCTATAAGCGCCATAACTAGCCCCTTTTCACCTTCCTCCTCTTAGTTTTAACAATCTGATTTGTACACAAGTATAAGAAATAGAAAATTGATTTCACGACTATATATATATGATCTAATGAGACTTGGTAACTTGATCTGCCAACACCTGTGCCGCATTAAAAGCAGGATATTGTGTGTCTCTCTAAACTATACCAGATAAAACTGTTCACTCAGGATGTAGTGTACTTTGCATTGCACACGCCTCTTATCAAGGACAGCACAGAGTCCCTGGTGAAATCCCAGCCATGGCTTTTTCCATATAGGTGGAATTTCTTCTTTCTGTGCATGCTGTTGATTTTACTTAATTTGCCTTCATTTTATTTTTGCATTGATACACCATGACAAGCATAATTCCTAGAAAAATAAGTCACAGTCTCTTAGAAGGAACAACGGTAGGAAGCAAAAATGAACTAATTCCATTATAGCTGAAAGACACAGTATGAAATGTTAATTGACTGCGCACTACAAATTTTCTTTGTATGAATGTCCCATTTACCTGTTTCTCCTAGTGGGCTTTGAGAATACGCATTCATCCCTTAGCATTGGAGAGTTTATACCACAATTTGGCTTCTGCATGCATTTGATAGATTTGAGAGGAGCAAAGCTGAGATACAACTGTAATGAATAACATGGATTCAACTCGGAAGTGAGACTGCTGTTAACGTGTACTGCCACCAAACGGTCGACTAAATGAAAAGCACCGGTTTCCCCTGTACACTAGGCAAAATGACCAGTATTTCCAGAAATTACTGATGTGGCCTGTTAGAAAAACATGTTTTTATTAATAAAATAATAAATTTTATACAGTATTCAGCATTTCATGAATAGGAAACAGGAAATTCGGTGTTTCAGATCCGAAGAGGATTTATTGGATTAAGTAACAATGCCTAACCTTTTGAAACCCCTTCCCCTCTCCTACATTCTTTCACTTCTACTCTTTATTACACCATGCGCTCACCAACAGCTGAACATCTCCTGTCTGAACTGGGATTTCCCACTTCATTGCTGCACCAGGGAGCTTTTTTTCCCTTCTAATATTTTTCTGCAGCTTTTGTTCCCCACGTCTATCCACATTACCTTGCTAGGGATTTCCAGTCCCCTCATTATGGCAATAAAGAAAAAAACCTAACCAAGCTATATGTCTCCCCCACAGTCTGCATGGCTTTGTCTACTAAATTATTCTTATCGACTTCAAGTTCTGGTTCAGGACTTGCTCTTGGTGCAAAGTCTGCAAGAGACTGACACGGGCTAATGGCTGATGACGGAGCCACAGCAGGCCACTGACCGATGCTCTCCTACATCACAGAATTCCTGGTGCATGATTTAGTGCTGTTCTTCAGTGAGCAGTTCTAGCCTACAGCAACTGGTCACCCTGATGCCCATCTCACCTTGTTTACAATCCTATATTTGCTTCCTAAATTAAATTTTAAGTTCTGCAGAGCAAAGCCTGTTTCTTCTTATATGCTTGTATGGTGTTAAGCACAGCAGGACCCTGATTGGGACATCTGGGTACTATTACAAAACAAAAAATGAATCATGCCAATAATAACTAGGACTTACAAAAAAGCAGCAAAACTTATGGTCACATTTTGGCGTTTGCAGCATGGGAATGTAAGAAGTGCATCTCCCTTCTCATGGTCTCATGCACAGACTGTCCCAGTTTTGGTACTTGAGCTAAATTAAAAAACACATGGTAAAAGAGGTGGACTTATTTGGGGTGTGGGCTACTTGTGTATGGTATTTATGTACAGTACAGTGCATAGGAGCTTGGAGGGACTTGCAGGCATTGCCCCAGTACAAAAGTGCTACCACCCGCTCTGATACCTGTGCAATGAGATGGAAAGGTCAAGCCTTGCCTGAGACACTCTTCTGCACCAGACGTGAATGCTGAGCCATGGGGAAGAGCAGGACTCTGCTAGTATGTCACAGAGAGCAAAACAGTTAAAACCTTCAGCCTGTGTGGTCCTCTGGGCAGCGCTGTGCCTTCACATCTGCCTGAACAAGATTTATTTATCAACACCCACAGGTGTGTTAGAGCTAGAGCAGAGGGAGAAAGCTGCCTTTGGCATGAACCCCTCACTCTCTGCGTTTGGATGGGAGAAAAAAAAGGGAAAGCAGAAGCGGTGAATGAAGAGAAGATGGAGGGCAAGATAAAGTGTTGAGCTTGCTACTGGTTAGAGATGGCATGACCAGCTTGGGATAATGTATTTTCTATTTCCTGGCACTACTCCTCACAAAAGTAAAGCTGTCACTTTAGACCATGTTTGTCAGCCTGGGAGATGGAATAGTGAAGATGGAAAAAGGTGCAGTGGAGAAAAAGATGCAGCTGAGATCTGAGATAATGTGAAAAACTGTATTTGTGAGATGAATAGGGTATCAAAGCTGTCACTGCAGGAAGGATAGAGGAAGATAACATTGCAAAAAGAGCAAGTTTAAGTGCTCAACAAACAATTAAAATGGCAACAATAGAAGAAAAAATATCTATAAATCCCTTTTGTCATTACGCATACAATAATTTGTAAATATGAAGTTAATTTTCTAATGAAAGGAAATGCCAGAATATAAATACCTGTGGCCAGAAGACAGGTTCCAGTATGCCAAAACCAAGCTCTGGTACGCTGTTCCAGACAGCTCAGTCACAAAACTAGACCTGGGTTAACACAAATGTTAATGAATGTGCTTAGGCATTTGAGCACACCTTACATTTTGTAGACTTATAAAGGGAAGTTAATTCCATTCAATTAAAGATAGTTATGAAAAATTATATCCTGGAGGGCAAGACATAACAAATACTGAGATCTTATCATATACTTGTCTGTGGCAACAACAGAGAGTTAAAAAAGAAATCAAGTAAAGGGGAGACTTTACAAAACCATGGAAAAATTAGTCTCAGTTTGCATATCCTCTGGAAAATTTATTACTGTGATGGTTCAGGATTAATTAGAATTCTGACTCTGCTTTTAAGATAGGAAGCCAAGTATCAGTAACAATAAAACAACAAGCATTGTATATAATGTGATTACCTCAAATAGTCACAACTACTGTAATGTTCTGAGAGGTGTCTTCCAAACATTTGCTGCCCATCCCACTACACACATATAACCAGTACTTCTACAGCTGTAGCTAGTAACATAGGCTTGAGCACCAGGACCTCGTCCATATTGATTTATTGGCCAATGAAGCAGTGCCTAAAAAGCTGGGGAAACAAAGCCTCCCAGAGAGGACAATAGGTTTTCTTTACAAAACATATGTGCTGAATTTGTTGGTTTCACTCAAGATGCATTGCAAGTTAATTGCTTTATCATTTTTCACATACAAATATCACCGATCCTGAAAAATAATATCTTCTAGATTTTTTGAAATAACAACAAGCTTTTGTGTTAATTGAAGAGGGGGGAAAAAGAAGAAGGAAAAAGAAGAAACATTAGTTGAAAATGAAAGATTTGTGCTAGACAGACTGGATCTGCATTTGCAATACCCTTGCTTCAGGGTATTTGGATGTATCCACAGTTTTGATTCAGACCATCAGAGAGACAGAACCCAACTGTAAAACGCCGAGATCTGAGCAATGCTTAGAGTGTATTTGGATATAGAGTTTTGGCTGACCTATTTGAAGGATGATGTTGTGCAAGCGATTACTCCATAATCTAGGCAAGTGCCAAGACATATTTAATAGAAAAAAAATAGCCAAGACCTAAAGGTTTTCTTTTCTTTATAAAGACTGAAAAAAATAATTATATACCACACTGTATAGTTTTGCAGATATCTTTCTACAGAAGTCACCATTCCTCCTAAAAAAAACAGCATTCAGATTAGAGGGGGGCAATTTAGGATTATTTCTGTAAAATAAGACGGATTTACTGTGGCTCTGAAACAACTGTAACAGTTTCTTTTCCATCTTAAAATTAAGCTGGAAAAGCTTAGTTAGCTACTGCTAAGTGATCTGTTTGGGCAACTTCACCCTACAAAGAACCAAAACCACGGCCTGCTGTCATGGCTGTTCTTTATCTCTTTTTCAGTTATTTTGTCCTCTGCATGAAAACCAGGAGAGCTGAGCCATTATTATTGTAGTTAGGTTCCTCTGAAAACTGGAACAAAACTCAAATGTTGTAAGAAACACTGTATTGCATTAGCACATGGAAAACCAGGATAAATTAGCAAGAAAAAGGCATCATCTCAATAGCAGACAAGGAATCAGGATTTTAATCTGCCTTCTGCTAATGATTTCTTTGTGGCCTGGAGGAGTATCACATATTCTGTCTGCCTTTGCTTCCACATCCTAGCCCCTCACTAAGATGATAATGATCTCAGGGTTTGTTGTAAGAATTAGCGAATAACAATAAGCGTGTTGATAAGGTCAACTAGCAGTTTTGTGTAACAAGAAAGTGATCTTGAGCATGAATGAGTCTTTTCCTGATGAAAAGCTGGTTTAAAGAAAACAGATTTAACTAAGAAAAAAATGCCTTTTGGTCAAATCAGTGTTGAAAAGAGAAAGTCGATTACTGAAAAGAAGTTCCAGATTAGAAATGAGACATAGTAGTCACTGGTAAAAAGCAAGGCCCTGTTTGTAAATATTTGCATCCAGCCCCAAATTCATTTAAGCACAGATCCTGTCTAGCCTTAGAAAACAGGTTAAATTTATAACTGTGCTAGCTAACGTACACATGAACAGTGCCAGACATAGAGGATCACTGCTAAAATACATTAGGTGGGCTGGCTGGTGGTGAGATGCTTCTCATTGTGGGATGACTTATTCATTAAATTCCACCCATGTTTGCAAATATGGTAATGGTAATGGGCTTATTTTCATTTCTCTTCTAAGAAAAACATCCCATCTTCCCATTGAGATCTTCAACTCTAGTAAGCCTCAGGGCACACCCGGAGACAGGAAAAAAAAAAAAGGGGGGGGGGGGGGCGCAGAAACATTCCAGGAAATTACATTTGGAATTGAACTTTATATGCAATCAACTGAACAACATCTATGTGCAGAAACCACTAACTGTGGAAGTCAGTTTTGGGCAGACGGGAGAGCTGGGAGGCTGGTGCTGGGGGAAGCTGCGGACTGCGCTGCTGTCCCCGCTGCAGTGCCACAATGCCTGCCTTCTATTAAACTCTCTTCCCGGTGGGGTGGGAATTCTTGTGTTCCTAAACCACTCATGGACAATTCATAAGCATAATGGAAATTAAATTCATTGAATGAAGCATTTGCTGTAAGTTAGGCAATTGTCTCTAGCACGTCCTCTGAAAGCTTTGTCCATTCAACTGATTCCACAGACAGATAGATGGATATAACTTTTGATTTCCTCTGGCCCTCAGGACTCTCGTGTCTGAGTACTTTACCATCTGTGGCGTATTTATTCTCACAAGACCTGTGTGATGTAGAGAGGGACTATTAAATCCATTTTAAGGATGAGGAATGAAAGCCAGAACAATGCTAGTATCAAATAAGTGATCCGGGCTCGAGTAGGGTATGAGTTGAAGCCTTCCTGAAAAGAGACTAAAGCCTTAATTACTTTATGTTTCCCCCCCTAATATTGTCTTTTTCAAGCTGGGGAATTCTGTAGAATTGGCAAAAATTCTATGAAAAAGATTTATTTCCTTTTTTACAGTCTACAGGGCTTTTTCCCAGAATGGAAGATTGGAAGGAGCTGGGAAGTGAAATCTGAGATAAGGGGAATAGGTTTACAATCATAATGTGAAGGTAACTTCTGTGATATCAGTGAGACAGAAATTCAAGGGAGGCCTCAAGGAGGTAGGGGATGCGATAATTTCCCTATAGCAGCAGGCCAAAAATCCACAGAAGTGATGCTTTTCACTGTTCAGATTGCATCAAAATTAAGAGCCCTACATGGCTACTACCCAGCACAGTCAGCTCTCCTGTCAGAGCTGCATATAGGTTTAGTTTTTCAACTTGATTTGTAACTCAGCCTCTGCTGCCCCTTTACTGCCTTCTGTTGTTCTTCTGTGAATGTCTAGCCCTGAAACATACTTTTTATTTAGGCACTAGATCACATTACACATATCTAAACTGCTGTCCATTGTTACAACCTTCAGTTTTGCTAACTTCCAGAAATTCTAGATATTCTAGTTATATTAGGTTGCATTTTTTCAGGCTGAATCACAGTTTAATACTTCCAACCCATATTCCTTACCTCTCATTGTGGACTTTATTATTACTCCTGGCCTCCTTCATGTTTACTTCACTTCCCAAACCTAATTACTGTAGTTTTACAATCCTTTTCCATTGAATCAATATTGACATGCAATAGGACTAATCCCTATGGCACCATATGGATAATTCACTGCCAGTTTGACCTACTGCTATTAACTGTTAACTCTTCATTTATAACCCTTCAGGTAATGAGTGCACAGATCACGTGCTTATTCACTTCCCAGTCAATTTACAATAATTTTCCAAGTTTTCAAGAGGCAAAGAATAAATTCTGCTCTCATATCTGGCTAGATATACTTCATCTACAGTATCATAGAAATCACTGATGCTGATCTACATGCTGCAGGAAGTATAAATAAACAGAAGATGCTATGATCCCTCTCTCTTCCTAATGATCCTGAATAGTTTGTATTTTTCAGTGACTCTCTGCAGCAGAAGCACATGATCAGGGTGCAAAGTGTCCAGCATATTAAGTGAGCCCACTGATGCCTAGTGCTGTTAGCCCAGAGCAAATAGACTTAATCCGCAAAGGAAAAAGTTTAAATTCTTTTCAGTGACTGCTGAGAGAACATACATAGTCAATTACCATGGCTTGGATGACTTATGGCAACTTAATTGTATTTTTGAAATCAAAAGTGATAAATCTATACTATAAATGCTCATAGCTCACAGTTCCATTGGCTTTGGCATTCTCAGTACCAACATATGTGTATGTATCATGAACCACTGAGAGCAAATATGACATCAGTCTTGCCATTGCCAGCATTGTGTTGCACTGAATGACACCCTGACTCAGATTCTGATGTGACAGGATTCTACCTGAACATACTCAAACAGCTTTTTTGTTTGAATTACACCAGGTGGAAGAGTTAGAATTGTCCAGTACTTTTGGGATAAAATAGGGAATTGGGATAAAATAGGAGCATTTTGAAGACAACTTTTAGTGATGAAATGGCAGTTTCTCCTCTAAGTAAATTCTGAAACAATTCTTAAATAGATTTTTCTTTTTCTGCTTCGTAAGGTGCTGTTTCTGAGAAAAGGAGAAATTAAGTCATAAGAACTTGTGGCAAATGAAATGTTTATGGATGCCCATATCCCTATTACTGATTCATATATTTACAAGAAATCCTCTAAACATGTTGACCAAATGCAAATGCTAGTAATTAGATCCGGCCTCCCTAAATATTCCCATTATTGTTTCATATGAAGACATTTTTCTTAACTTCCCTTACTCAAAAAAGCTGTTATTCCTGGCATGGTATGGTTACCCTATTCTTCTCCAGCAGTAACTGCATTTCAGTGGTGGGTGAGGAATGATTTTTATACATACAGTCTGTAAAACTCTTTGGGATCTGTCACGATGAAAGGTGCTCTGTGTACAACACTATTATTAACTTACTGTATTTCATCAGGTTATTCTATTTCACGTCATGTCACTCCACTGAAAAAGCCTTGCCAAAAATAAAAGCTGTGCAATGTCATCAATGGAGAAAACAGACTCCTTCAAGAGGCAATGTAGCATGCAGATAGCATGGAGTCCCCAGGAGTTTGGGCTGGCATTGCTATAGCATGTAGGGACATCTGCAGTTTCAACGAACATTAGGTATAAACCACTGTGTTTTCTAATATACAGAGAGATGAAGGATAAGAACTTGATTAGATTGTGAAGAATGCTTAATATATCAGCTTTTGAATTAATACCTCTTCAGAACTACTGGAAATGATCATTTATATTTTATTAGTTTATGCAGATGGATGTAATTTGGCAAATTCTGAAACAGTTTGTTAAGCGTTTTAGCAGTCCTAATAAAAAACATCTGAGTCTTCTTAAACGGAAATCTTCTATTCAATTATTCATTACTTTAAACGATAAAATAAAACCATTTATTATTCCAGTTTATTTTACTGGAAAGTTAACGGCTATTACCTTTAATAATCCTCTTTTTTTTTCCTAGCTAGTTCTTTGTAATGCTATAAATGGTATAATGTATTTTTTGTAAAATTTATGGAAGACCATTGCAGCTAAAGAACAAATACAGTGAAGATCAAACTTAGGTTCTGAACAATTTTTGCTAAGACTTGTGATTGTGACTCCTGGAATCCTAATGAAATTCAGGCAACTCCTGTCTTTCTAGACCTATTTCAGAACAGCTCATTTTAAAGAAGGAAACAAGACCCAGAACAAGACCTAATGGATTTCAAGTAAAAGAAAATCACATCAACACTTTATTACTTGTTTTGCAAATCTTTACACAAACAAACAAGTACTACTGTGATTAATTTATTGTATTCCCAAGGCCTCATAAATCTACAGGCATTCTGTGACAATATAATAAGAAGTTTTGTTTTGAAGTTTGTAGCTAATATTCTAGCTAACAAACTTGCCTTTCCTTAAGGCTGAACGGTGGATTTGGTCCAAGCCCTACTGCCACCAGCAAAGATGAGGGCTTGAGATTTCAGGAACCACCTTCTGCTTTGGCCACCTCGGTGAAGTGGAGGCAGGGATTACATCAGGTCTGTGCCCCTTAGAGGGTTTAATGGGAGACAGGCCAGCACAGCATGCTGTCACCTCTTTGCTTTGCACTTCCACGCTTCCAAGCTATCAGATGGCCCTAAATTATTATCCCCGTTTTAATCAAAAGGAAAAGAAAAACTGTCAGAGATGGGACAGATTCTCTTGTAAACCATGTTGTTATGGGCATAGGGGAGTTAAAACTGAACTAAGGGGATTCTTCTCTTCATCTTCCTAATTCTGGCCTATGTCTGAAAGTGGTCTTCTCTTAGCCCAACTCAAAACAGTCCAAAGATGGCTCAGAATTAGAATAAGCTCTTCATAGGCTGCTTTCTGGGGAACGAACTAGCTAGTAAATGCACCATGGCCATAACCTCTGCAGCTGCGGACTCCTTATCAGCAGCTCATCACCTACATTGGAATAAGAGTGGTATCCAGCTTAAAGTTGTTAATGTTGCTGTATGCCAAGAGGCAGGCTGTACTCTCTTCACAGCTCTTCTTTAGATGCATAACAATGCAGTGTTAACATAGAAATAAAAATGTCTGTTAAAGGAGCATAGTATATGTCAAATTCAAAACTAAGGTTTCTGACTTCAGAAGCAAAGGCAGCTATACCAGTATATTTTTACCACACTTTTGTTAAAATCTCATAGGGTATTATTCTCAGCCCCCTGTGGTTGTAAGCACAATGGGTAGACCAAGCATTCGCTCTGCATATGCTGCTTGGCTTTAAGTCAGACTTCTTAACAGTATCTTAGTGGCATTTTCCCCAGGCCAATTTCCCTTTGTTGGTAGGGTTTTTTTTGTTTGGGTTTTTTTTGGTGGTTGTTTTTTTTGTTTATTTTTTACAGGAAAAGAATATATGTCACTGAAGAACCACATGAGAAACAGTCTTAAAATTCTGACATATCCTTCATCTCAATGGAAATATCCCCAGTGTTTCATCTTAATGAAAATACTTTAGGGCTGCATTGAAATGTAACTTCTTATAAATAAATGCAAGCAAACCCAGAAAAAAATATACTCACCACCTTAGAGTGAAGCATATTAAACTCCACTACTTCACTTTGTTAGAAATGACTGATGAAAGAGAAGATCAGCAGATGAAAAGCAATAAGGAAGAAGGTGAGGAGGTTTCAGCAGGAGGCAGAAGGACATGCTGTGCAGAGGATGTTGAACAGTTGCCTGCCCCAATGCCTTGTATGGAGGGAATAAAGGTGGTTTTAAGACATCTGTCCATTCAAGACCAGTAAAAGAAGACATATATGACACACTTCATTTTCCAAAAAGCTGGGTTAAGATAACCCATCACAAGCTTTTGCAAATTGCACTGACTGTGATCTTTTTGGTAAAAAAATGGGTTCTACCACTTTGCAGAACTGCTATAAAGAATTAACAATTTTTTTTTACCTTTAAATCAAAAAAATCTGCTAGTAGCTGACAATAAACATAACTGACTAACAAGCACAATGTATAATGTTAATAAAAAAATGAATAAATTCCATATACTCATATTTATAGAGCCTCTTTCAGATCCTGAATGTACTCTTGGCTTAAGGCCTGCTTACTTCATGCTACTTCTAATAAAGTTTTAACCTTCTGTTAATGGTCAGACGTTTGTTTTTCGATTGTGACAATTACATGGTTTTTATGGGTCAAGCAAGAGGTCTTAGGAAAAATGCTGGGATGGTAGGGAGGGGGAAGTGCTTTGAATGTCGATGAAGAATTAATTCAGAACTCAGTTCTTCCAGGCCTTTAATGATGTTTTCTTTCTGGAAAGACATTAGAGTTATTATTCATATGACCTCTATGGCATTGAGGACAATGCTTTGATTTTTTTTTTCTTTACTATGCTTTCTGTTTTATCTTTTTTATCTGTTGCATTTAGAGGTCTTTGTTACTTATCAGAAGTGATATTTAAACTCTGATGTAATTACTGGCTTTTTTTCTTTCTCACATTCAGTTTATTAATGTTGTTGCTCACATCAGATTGTGTATTTTGAGAACTCTTTAGGGATTGATAGAGGGCAATTAATATAACTGTTGATATTCCCTTTACTTCCCCCCCCCCCCCTCCCCCGTGCTCCCAAGATCTTATCTTTAATCTAGATTAAAGGGATGGAAGGAGAAGAATTAAAGTAATTTGGATCGGGATTTAGAATCTAAATGTCTTCAAAGCTCTGCTCAACTGTTTTGGTTTAGCCTTCTGCAGTGACAGGGACCATCTGAGGACTTTGGATTTGGATCCAGGTTTGGATTCCTTGGAAATGAGCCTCACACACAGAGGCAAAGATAAACACACAATTGTACACACAAATGTTCTGGCTGGACTGGGCCCACCTCTAGTCTCTTATTTATAAAATTAATACGGTATCATAACAAGGTTAACAGTGGCACAATCATAGACAAGAATAGATGGTCAGAGACAAACTTAGAAATCTCTAAGACAAAAACCTAAACACTACTGCTAGATCCTGCTCCCTCTTCTATCAGCCAATCTGACACGTAAGGCCAGGATACTAATTTCATGGCAATTTATGGATGAAGCAAAATGTCTTCTAGAAAACAATGAAATTTGAAATGTTAAAAGATGTTGTCTGTCTCTAATGAGATACAAGATGAATGTGGACTCAGGAGTTAAACGGAGAGCACCAGATCCACTGCATTTATTCATACACACAAGCTTCAGTGGGACAGAGAGTCCCAAATCACTGCAGGACTTGCTTTGCAGCAGATTGAACTCTCTTCCCAGAAAAAATGTGGGCAACACCTGATAAAGCTGACAGGAGCAAGAGAAAGCTCTCTTTGACCCTGAAAGTGTGGGAGGCTAGCGAGATGAACCTGGCATTCTCCAGTGAACAATTCAGTATTGCTGGAAATATCTAACTAAGAGAGGAAAAAGACACTGATACAGAATCTGTGGCACATCAGCTGTAATTCCTCTTTCCTCTTCAGCCAACTTCGCATTTCTTCCTTCTTTTTAGCTTCCTCCTATTTCACCTTTTCTAAACTAGTGTATCACTTGGGTTGGTGGGATCAAATCCAAATCAGGATCTGAAACTCATGGATAATTTTTAACCTACTGCTGGACTCCATTCTGTAACAGGGTGGAGGACTGGAGCACAGGGCAATACGCAAAGCAAATGTTTGCACCAAGACAGACTTCACACAGCTGTGGCCCCTGCCAGAATTTACGGGTTCTACATTCACATTCTTCCCTAAAGCTCAGATGCATATTCTCCTAACCCAAGACCTTCTACCATGCCCTCATCTACCTCTCTTCATCTTCCTGTCTTTCACCTCCACAGTTCAGCACCTCATTTTCTCTCCCCTCTGCCCACTGCTGTTTTGCCTCCCAACCCCCTCCATGTGCCTGCTCCCATCCTCTCTGGCCTGTGGCACCTGCTTGCAGGCAGGCTTGGACCTTGGGACATGCCAGGTAGCCTCCTGTTGCCAACCCCTCTATTAAAGAATGAATTATTGTGGGGTAGGAGCCCACACACTGCTAGTAAGGACAGTGCCATTGGCATACGATAACTGAAGGACAGAAAAATGGTTAAACAGGCCAGGTGTGAGGGGCTGCTAGGAAAATAAGATTGCTTGCACTGTTGGGGATTAGGAGTGGCCTTGTTAGCAATGGTACTCTCGGTGGTTTCATTCACCAAACTCCAGGTAGCTGGCCAGGTACCTGAAATTAGGAATGCAGTCATTGTTAGCTCCCTCTTGAAAGTGAAGGGAAAATCTTTCCAGTGCTCTTCAGCTCACCCCTAACTTCCCCCTGAAAATGTCTCTCTTTCTTAACAGACTATTAAGGCAGCCTAGGGCAAATATGCTTCTCATTTAAGTCCCTCACTTAAAACTGGGTGAATCGGACCTTTACATTCAGCTCATGACCCACAAACCTAATTCACATGCATAAAACTGAATTAAGAGGAAAAAGTGTAGAACTGCAGGCAAGAAAGTGATGCAGCTGAATCCTATGTGACACTTTTATTCTGTCAGTAGCATAGCGCATGCCGTTGCATGAGCTGGCACCATGCATTTGTGTGTTGGGACATATGGTAAGCAGAGAAGCCACAGCACTGCTCAGCGCTACAGGCAAAAAACTTGCCGGTCTTTGTTTCTTACATCCCCAGACGCTCAGCTAGCAAGAAACAAATGTGGAGAAGTCTGAAAGAAACCCGCAAATATGGGTCAAATAGTGGAACCAGGTTTCCTACTCTCCAAGGAAGATGCACAAATAATGACTTTTTCTGCAACTGAACAGTTTGCAATGTGATAGGTTGAGAAAAAATCTAGGTATGAAGAATCCTGAACGCTGGGTTAGTTCCAGCTGTGGATGAGCATTTTCTGTTCCAAACCCAATACCTGGACAGAAAGCAAAAATCTAGACTGTGCCTCAGCTGAATAAAAACATGAACTTGATTTTTTTGTCTTAGGTCTGACTACAAACTTTTAATACCACTGACCATGTGAAAATGCAGTCAGAACAGCAAGCACACAGAAGTATTTTGGCATCCAGCCTATTAAGAAACAATGACCTGGTTCTGATCCCAAGAATATATAGATTAGCATCAACCCCATTCAAAAAAATTATGTTAGCCTGCTAGAAAGGTAGTTTTTGTGAAAAGAAATTCACCTTCTACTAGTGGTGATTAAGATTATTCGGTTCTTACATAAGTTCCTAAGAAAAGTGTCCCAATTTTAAAATATCCATTTAATCTGTAAAAATCCTCTGGCTCTCATTTCCTCCTCCACAGTCAGTTATTTTATTTTTTTTATTTTTATTAATGAGGGCCCATTTATGGGCTGACAATTTTGAGAAGGCAATAAATGTGTGGTCCTGAGCACAGGGATCCATTGAGAACTGAAGAGCAAGAGCTGAAGCACTCAGCACTTGCTGTGGAAGTCCTCAAAACAATAGACTCACAGAAGAACTAGCCCTGGAAGGGAGCTTGGGACAACACCGAGTCCAAGCACTTGCTCAGAGCAGAACTACTTTCAGTGTCAGGTTAGGCTTCGCAGTGCCCTGCTCAGTTGAGTTTTGAATGGAGACTCCACATTGCTTCTGGGCAACCTGTTCCAGCGCTAGCCCAATCCCATTCAGAAAATATTTTCCTTAACATCTTCAAGGGGTAATTCCCAGAGTAAAAGCAGGCGTCCAATTATCTTGAACTGATTCAGATAGAGGTCCAGTGCTTGCTTTCCCCATCTACACCCCCACGCCCGCAAAAAAAAAAAAAAAAAAAAAAAAAATCTCAAGTCTTGCCTAAGCCTTTCCTGGAAGAGATGAAAAAAAGTATTTTTTTTCCTGGAAATCTAAAAAAGTAATGTTTACAGAATTATTCTTCTTCCTTTTACCCCTTGAGAAAGTTGTTCTTGGAAGAGTAGCCACTTCAGAAACTGCTATAGCTGGAAACTCTAGAGATGCCATAGCAAAATGAAAATAAAAGGGGCAGATGTGTTGCAAAGTAACCTAGAGTTTTGTGTTTTACGCTCTGTTGTGTATTGGAATTAGGACAACAAACATCAAAAGAGTCTTCGTTGTCATCTACAACTGCACTGCTGGCAGTTCATTCTGTTTCAAGGCTGACAAAACTTTCAGTGTCTCAATCCAGCAGGAACATAAACAATTATTTTAACAGTCACTGGCTGCACAGCCTTGTGATGAGACCATTGTCACGGCCAGTTTAAATCAATTCTGCCACTGACCCCTGTTTCCCAACACTGTTTACGGTGACTATCCTGTTCTTGCCCCATGACTGAGTGTAACACCGATGTAATGGTGAATACTATTGTTACACACCAACAGGCAAAAGGTACGAGAATTACTCAATTGCAGATTTTACCAACCAAAAGTACTGAACTTTGTAGCTGGAAAATTTGTGATGTGTATAGTTGCATATTATCAATACCTGCTATTTTCCTGTCATATACTCTGCACATTTATCCTTCCTACCAGAGAGATTCTAGTCCCCTGGGATTGCTCAGTGAAATGAAGCTGGGGATCTCCATGGTCATCCCCTGCTTTGGGGAAGGCTAGTGAATTCCCAGCACATCAATGACCAAGGTGTGCAAGATCTGGGACAGTTTTGCAGTGAACATGAGTGACAAGCACACATCAGTGAATATCTGTTCACATTTCTCACCTACAGAGTGGTGTTATACTTACATTTCTTCTGCAGAAATATGTATGCTTTACTTAATAGCATGGACAAAAATACTGGAGTGATAATGTTTTCCCTTAGAACACCTCTCAGTATCACACCCTCCATGAATGCTAACAGGCTCTGTTGCTTGGGACTTTTGTGCTGTCATGCCTTCTTCCCAGCTTGACATGTTTTTAAGTTTTAAGATTATGGTGATCTAGTCCACTTTAGTCTGCATGGTAACGAAATTATATAAATTGGTCTTAAAAATAATATTTAGTAGCATCATTTTATGTATTTTAACCATATTTAAAGCTTCCTCTTGGGGTAGCAGTACTGTGAAAATTTTCATATGCTGTGAAATATTTGGTTTAAAAGATTGTTACTCTATTAGAGGTACTTCAGTTCATACAGAATGAAGTACAATCTGTTCTTGATAGTTTATATTATTTCTCCTCTTATTTATTTAATGCTGAGATACCTTCCTCCACATTTACTAAGGTGCAGCATTGTCTCTGAAGCCCCAGTAGTCTGACTTCAACAGTAAAACATCTTTGAGAGTGGTCAAGACAGAACTAACTTCCAAGATGAATATGTAGGAGCATCGGTTATGCAAAGTCTTTGAAAGATAACTCTGCTCTTCCATCACAGGTCCTACTTCTTGGAGGTGCTGCTCTAACTCATTCATGTGCTGGTAATACGTGGTGTATCTATATACAGTCCTTTCAAATATTGGTCTTTGAATGTGAGGACATGACTTTTATTTCAGAGCTGCCAAAAGCAAAGTGCTGTAATATGCCCTAGCCTCCTAAAGAAACCAAAAAGAAGGATCCACAGTTAGAAGAGGCAAAAAGAAAAATCTCTGTTCAGCAACATATAAAGGCAATGCCAAAATGAAGTCTTCAAAGCTTGCATGTATAGCTAAAGTGGTGCTGTGATTTGCATGAAGCATTAAATGTTTTTTATCTCTGCTGGGTCAAAGAGAATTGTGAAAAGCTAAACCAGGGACACACAAGGTATAAATGATATTAAGACTGGTCAGTAATTACTTGAAATTAATTCTCACTCTGTTACCTTCAGTTTCACAGTCTCTGAGATCCTGAGGTCTACAAACCAGACTTGTCACATTCTAAGAGCAAGAACTGGACAAGACAGTAGAAGTGATTCCCAAACCACAGTTCCTCACATACACTGTATTCTTTGTCACACATGGGTTGTATCATAAATAACAACTCCTACTCACTTTGCTGCAGAGAAGCATCATCACTACATTGAGCAACAACTCTGAAAAAGAAATCACAAACAGCTCCATTCTCTCTCTGTTGAAATACAAGGGAAAGATCCAAAGCAAAAGCTCAGACGTATACAGGCTTGCAAGCTACAGGTTCCCACTGACCATATTAGACCACATTAATTTATGCATGGATGAGTGTATGCATTGTCCAGTCTTAGTAACAAAGAGGCTAAAACTGGACATGACCAGTTTTAAATTGGACTGATGCCGGAGCTGTGTGAAACTGAGATGGGAATTCAAGAGGAGAGGTCTAAAAAGAGGCATTTTCCCTCAGTCCTGAGAAGCATTCCCAAGATGCTTTTACCAAAGGAAAAGTAGGAACAGAAACACTGAAGAAAAGAATGATTACCTTGGGGACACTGGAGGAGGCTGTGTAGCATTTAAGCCCCTACTGGGTTTGTTACAGCTCACATTCATTTCCCAGGTCTGAGATCTGTGTACTGAGCCCAAAGGAAATTCCATATCAATTTCTACTTTGAAGAGTTCACTTTTACAAGGAAAGCTTTACTTCAAATTAGTTGAGTAATCCATAGGCCCCCACTTAGGATGATCTAGAGATTTCCCCTTGTTAACTTCAAATACCACTTCTTTAGTCCACCTAATCACTTGTGAGTTTTTAATTTGATAAACCAAGCACAGAGTCTAGACTTATTCTCAAAATATAGGACAATTTTACTTCCAAGGAACTACCCCTAGGTCTGCCCACAATTGCAGCCTATGTCTGGGGGTACCAGCACATTGACTCCAGTCATATACATCAGTGGATGATGTGCATGGACAGCAGATGAAATGCACTAAACCTCATGAACTTGCACCTTCATTTCTTTGACAAAAGCATGCCAATCTTTATGCATATTTTTTTAAACTAAATGATGTATTTTTTAAATTCAATATTGAGAGAACAATTATATTCTGGTATCAGATACCTGAAGTTCTTCCGAAATCTGGGTTTACTTTCCTGTTCTTACATTATGAATGGTTTAAAAAAAGACTTTATCAGTGCAAGTTTCTACTTACATACCATTGTTACATTGGCAACCCTTAGTCAGTAGACCCATGAGCAGTTGATTTTGGCATAAACCCCACACTGTTGCTGAAATAAATGATCCCATGTTCCCACTGCTTGTTCCCACCTGTACCTTCTCCCCTGAGCTGGCATCAATGTCCATGCAGCTGCATGGTGAATTGATACACTTTCTTTGCAGGTTTTTTTGGCTGGGGCTAGACGGCTTTCAGCAGTTACCATATTTGAAGGCAAGGCTGGCTAAATTAGCTGAAAGTGCTTATGGAATTAGAAATACTACACATGTACACGCTATGGCAACAAGTGCCTTTGTTAGCCTTTTAATAGAAGGATAGTAAGCATTATCATCAGGTTGTTTGAAGTGTATCTGCTCATTATCAAAAAAGGGGTAATGACTAACCAGTTATCTGCAATACTTTAAGGGTATTATGAAATTTGACAGGACTTGTACATGCAAATTCTTCAGAAGAGACTGTAAATGTCCTCATTGGAGAACGCACATAAAGCTGCAAGAAACTCAAGCCTGCAGATAACCATGCTGTGTGTTTTAAGCATACACGGTATGCTTCAAGCTTTCCAGCTATTATCACTTCTCATTGTTTAGATACACAGGCTTAAGAGGAAGTGACATAGCTATAAATTCTGGCCAGCCAGGAAAACCTGAGTTTCAGTAGTGGTTTTACCCCTGCATCTAAAATGGAAAGGCAAAGAGATTTTTTTTTTTAATTTTAAGCAATATTCACTTTCCATTTGTATGAATCCTGTGGAATTTGATTGAGGGACACCAGCTCTCTAAAAAAGACCCACGTCTGTAATTCCCAGAACCCTACAGAGTTGCTGTACATCACTACAAAGTACGTGTCTCTCAAGCTGCTACGGGCAGCACTTTAACCACAGTCAAGCATCCTGCAGTGTATCTATGCTCACTGCAAAGGTGGCGAAAAATGGGTTGCTTCTTTCTGACCTTCAGAGCAAACACAAGTCAGGAGCCAGTAGGTCCAGGTCCTGCTGCTGCACGGAAAAAAAGGCTGTGGTTCCCTGGCTGTGGGTGTTATATATTTATTAAACAAAAATGTATAAATATTAAAAATAAAAATCTGAGGAGGCCAGGAGAAGTCCAGACTGAGGAAGGGGAGGCCAGAGGACTGCCTTGAGGCTGAAATGTGCTGGGAAAAAACAATCGGGATCTGCCCTGAACTAAAAAGAGAAAAAAGAAAAGTAACAGCATAATTCTACTCAAATACTCAAATATAATTCATACTAGCAATGTTTGTCTTTACGTGGCAGTTGGAAAAACACTGTCATTACTGCAGTTTGCCCTAAGATCTTTACCAATCATATCACTACTTGATCTCCAAGGCAGAGATATCTGGTAAGTCATCTGAGTTAATCCATGGAAAACATGGTAGTGCTTCTGCTCATGAAGGATTATTCTTTTAATAAACAGATTGTTGTTTTTTTCCTGTTAATTTTCATTTTAATTATTGAATAGCATTACTCCAAACACAGCACTGGAAAAGCAGGAGCCTTTTAGGAGACTTTAGGGCTTGTACCATGCAACTTTCATGTTGTTAACACATTTGGATTCAGTTTATTAAATAGTCCACTTGAACTAATTTACTTTATTTGTGTACTGAAGTGCTAAGAAAGCAAAACTATTAAAACTTTCTTATTTAGATTTATAAGCCATGCAGAAATTATCATCATTCAGACATGAGCTACAAATGCACAATGCCACCTACAAATTGATGGGCCTACTTCACTTAACTTTAGCTGTCTAAAAGGTAAGTGTCTAATCTAGTCCCATATGATCCCTCTATAGTCAGTGAAGCTACATAGTTGCCTCTAGACAGCAGACACCTTACCCAGGGTAAGTATCAGACTAGTGTAAAAGACCTGAACCACTTACTGAAGATGTCTCTGCCTCTTCATTAACTATAAAAAAAGCCTAGGCCACAAATTAAGGCTCCTTAAATAACCCTTGAACAGCTAAAATTAGATCAAACGACTCCCATCCTTTCTGAGACTTCAGCTCAGAAGCTTCCCACAGAAATCACTGCCACTCTAGCCAGTGCTGCCATCACTATGCACTACAGCTTCAGTTTATATTCTTTTATTTGTTGTCCTTATTTCAGTTCTCGTAGTTCCTGTGATGCCTTCAAAATCTCTGAGTTGTCAGTACCAATTAGACTTGAGACGCTGTGACTCAACACACATCAAGTGGATCCTGGCACACAGAACGTTATCACCTTCACAATTCGTTTCAGGTATGTGAAGCTATAAGCTCCTATAGCGCTTAGGGTACCAACCCACTCAGGGTTCTACTAAGCAACAAAGCTACATTTTCTGCATTATTTCTGCTGTCTCAGTGTGCATGCTGAAGTCTCAGGTTCCCTGTTTTGCATCAGTAGCCTTACCATCTCCCAAGACACCAAAATTTTCTCCTGTATTGTCAGCTATGTTGAGCTATCTTGAGGTCTCACCTATGATAAAATCAGTCACCCAGAACCTTTAGAAATCTTCCAGAGCCTCCAAGGCATCAGGCCTTTCAGTTGATGAATATGTATTCACCTAATTTGGGCTTCTAGAGAGCTGAACAATTACTTTATGGATCAACCAGGACCTCTTTCATTGTAGCACAACACTTAATGGCTGTGCTGCTCACCTCCCCTCAAAAGTACTCTGAAAAAAAGCAGTGCAAAAAGACAAACAGCTCTAATTCCCCTCTGCACCTCCCCCAACATACATCTGTCACTGAGATACCAGATACTTGCTGGGGCCTATATCATACAAGTATCCATAGTAACCTGTTGCATTTCTCTTGGTAACAGCTGAAGAAAGGAAATAATTACTTAACATAGCTCTGGTGCCAAAACAATATCCTGAAATACAGGTCCATATACCTAAATAACTTTACATTTTCTGGCATGCATCTAATTTATATTTAGCGGACATGAAACACCTGCATGGAGAACATTTTTTTTCTGTGCATAGGTGATGCAGGGAGAGATCTTACAGGTATGAACTACTTCTTTCCCAAAAATAGTCACTTGAGGATTTTGGACCTAGAGTACTTTTGTAAATTTTGCAAGACTAAATTACTGTGCTAAAGGGAGGATATTGTCCTTCCAAATTACCATTTTTTTTTAGAAAACAAAAACCAAAAGATTTTTAAAAGTCACTACTTTCCTTCAGGATTCCAGTAGATTCACATCTTCAGAATTTTATAACATCTGCTCCAATGCTCAAGTTTGTTCCTATGCTATGAAACATGCTTCTGCCTGTGTTGCATTTGTGTTGCAATAAGAACAGAGGATAGTCCTCAGCTCAACACCTTTTCTGATGTTTCAAACTCTGTGTCTTTTGGCTGAGAAAAAATTTTCCTAGGCTTTCTCCACTCCAGAGGGATATACTGTACCATGATATCTCTAATCTTTAAATAATGGTATTTTGTTTCTCTGTCACTAGGAGAATATCCACTGAGACCAAGATTAGTCCCAAGAAGCCAGTTTCTCTAGACCTCCCCAACAGTCAATGGAGAAACAGGCTTTGGCCAGGGACAAGCAAGAAAAGAAGTTAATTTGTTCTTCTGAATCATTCTTTGGAAAAGCCTATGGATTTCCACTGCTTAGAGTCTAGGGAAATTAGCTTCGTTAGGCTAAAAGAGCTTTTTGCAAATACCGTCTGGAGCATTTTAGAAGTTCCTGACAAGTTTCTCTCTCCTTAAAAATGCCATCCACTTGATTCCAAAGAAAAATACCTTTTATATCACTTCATGCTGTGTGCAGTCACCTTTGTCAAATAACCCTGCAGTCTGCCTGGGTAACCTTCCCCATTTAGCTAACATACTGTTACATCCTTCTTATAGCATGCAGTCTGTCGACCCTTGAAAAAAGCCTCAAGCCTTTGCAGATTTGATTGCCTGATCTTTGGGAGCTGGGAGAGGAAACGTGATTGTTCCTGTACTGTATTTATGTTGGTCAACATTCCTCAAGTTCAGTGGGGGAAGTAAGAAGACAATCTCAGTCCTGGATCCTCAGCCTAACCCAGAGTACAGGACCAATTCATTTGCTTTTTTTAAAAGATTGTATAACTTGTACAAATGGAACAGGTATTGGCTGCATATTTTTGTGGATTTAATAAAAATGAGGTTAAAACCTTGGGATTTTTATTATCCTTTCAAAACTAAGAAGTAATAAACTTTATCAACTTTAATGAGAGTTCACTTACATAACATTATGCAGCAAGGTTAAAAAAAAATTAAAAAAACCCTTAACATCCTCACATCTCTATGTAGTTGAAGTTTACTTCAAGATTTCTGTTGAAAGTAGAGTTTACTGAAAGTAAAAATACTGTTGCCCTAAGAATCGAAAAAGAATAAAAAAAAATTTGGGAGCAGTAACATTTACGAGTTCAGTCTTTAGCTCTGTAAGTATAAGGGTGGAGTGACCATTGACTGACATGTTCATTTCACAAACAGCTTACACACTGGTCTGAAAATAAGATGTCAGCTGGTGCCCTCATGTGGATGTGTGAGCCTTTATATATAACAGAAAATTAAACTTCTAGTCAAAAGAAAGCCATAGAAACTTTAGCATCTCAATTTTGCACACAAAATTTGGACGGTTCATTTAATACAGGCTTTCATTATTCACTTGCAGGGCCTTATTAAAAAGTAAAAGCTATCAAGTGGCTGGCTTTCAGAACTAAGCATAACTTTTTTCCATGGTTTGGAAAAATTTCAACAGAATATAATCTTTCTTGAAAAAATGCCTTTCTTACTTACAAAGAAAGCATTCCAGTTGTCAGCCAACACAGAGGAGAGTTGAATATGCACAGGGCATATAGGCTGGTGGAAGTAAATCCAGTTTGATCAGCCTCAGTGGAAGACATTGTCAAGATCTACCCATGTTTTTCTGGAAATGTGTGAAACAAAAGCACACAACACTTCCAGTAAGAATACTGATTCAGTTTTATATATCAACTGTATAATGCTGAACATCTGCAGACTGTCAGCAAGGGTCCTATGTAGATGGCAAAGGGGTAGGTATGGGAACACAGCGCGATGTAAAGCTGTAGCCAATGCCCCAGCTAGGGTCAGCGCAGATCTACTCCTAGTGTCTCTTGTGCCACTGTCTCTTTGGAGTGCTTATAAAAGTCTATGCTTTTTTGACCCTATTACTCAAAAATGCTAAACTTTAAATGTAGAATTAAGCAGAATGTTTGAACACAAGCCTAGCATTCTACAGAATCAGGTATATAATCTTTACATTTTAAGTGTAAGGGAAAGATTAAAGGCAAACCAACTAGAGTAATCCAAAGAGTTAACTATGTGATAAAACCAGAATCTAAACCTAAGCTAGACTGCCATTTGCAGAATATCCTGTCACAACTGTACTGAGTGTGCCCCCAGAGTAGGTAAACTTACTTACCTGAAATACTGCAACAACTTCAGCAAAACTTCCATTCTCAAGCTAAGCAAAGCAGCTACAATGATTGTAAAGAATTGCTAAGTAGAGTAGCTGCAATCCAGGAGTCTGACATACAACTGTATACCTCAAACCCCAAATTCTCAACTGGTGGGTGAAGAAATTGATTTTGCTTTCCTCAGCCACCCACAGATCAGAGGAACTCCTGTGGAATTCCACTGGCTTCAGCAAATCCATTATGACAATTAGAGGTCAAAGGATTTAACCTGGGAATATAAACTAACACTGTATTATGTTATACATAGGCCAGAAAAGCTTACAAGCCAAGTGAAATACTACAGATGAGAAATTTTATCTTTTCAAACACGGAATCAGAGACACGACTTGTAGATTTGATAGATTTCAAAATTCTTCGCACTTACAACTCTTCTGTTGCACAAATTCAGGGTCTTTGCAGGAAATAATGCTTTTTTGCTATTACAATTTTTTTCCATAAAGATACTTTTGGTATTTTAAATATTTAGATTTCTAGACCTACAATTTTGATATTTAGACCTAATGGGGGCCTACAAGAGGTCAGGAGAGGGACTTTTCACAAGGGCATGTAGTGATAGAAGAAGGGATAATGGTTTTAAACTAAAAAAGAGGAGATTCAGATTAGATATTTGGAAGAAATTCTTTACCGTGAGGGTGGTGAGGCACTGGCACAGGTTGCCCAGAGAAGCTGTGGACACCCCTTCCCTGGAAGTGTCCAAGGCCGGGCTGGATGGGGCTTTGAGCAACCTGGTCTGGTGGAAGGTGTCCCTGCCCATGGCAGGGGGTTGGAACAAGATGATCTTTAAGGTCCCTTCCATCCTATGGCAAACCATCCTATGATTCTATGATTATCCAGATCAAATATCAGCCAGGTAGTCCAGTACAAGACACTTTAAAACATGAGATTCTACGGGTTAAAACTTGTGTTTTCCCTTGGCATCAAGGGTTGCAAGAACTGTTTTTACCTTATCATCATCACTGAATGCCCTAATACCCTTTTCCCATCATTCTTCAGAGCATGTGTTATACTGCTTAATGACCATCAAAAACTCCATAGCTAGCTTTATTTGAATGATGCTGGTGTGCATACTGGTTTAATACAACTTCTAGCTGTCCTTTGGGGCAAACAACAGTACGAAAGCACATCAGAAAATGAAAGAAGTCATCTCTTTAGGAACACTGTAGCTGTCAACAGAAAAGGAAAATACTATACAAAACCTAAAAATTTATGGATATTTTAAAATCTTATTAAAGAAGTTACATATTTCACTTACTGCTGTTGCTCAATGAAAATAAAAAGCAATTCTTGTAGAAAAGACTTGCCCATAAATGAGACGGTTGAACAGAAAGGGTTGTGTGCCTATAAATTATAGTTCCAGACTGCTTATAGTCTGCCTTAAAGCTGTGTATTCTTTCTCTGTACTTGCGCAATGCATTTATATTGGAAGGCCCTCTTAAAACTGGGTGATCTATTGGTTTAGGGAGCTAAAGATTAATTCCAGATGTGGTCATGTTCTTCTAGCCCTTCAAAAAGTAACTACTGCACCATCTGTTTCGTAATAGACAATTTCAAAGAGTGCCAAGGGGAATGTTAAAGACATTGGTCAAATGGTCACATATACCTCACACACAGGAATCCTAGAGTTCACAGTGCCTCAGACAGATTCATATTTTCACTTCTTTGTCTCCATTGTTCCACTACGGAAACTCAAGGAACAGCTCTCCTTCCTCCCAAAATAGGAAGATGTTTTCCGTATTCTTACCAGTGTTGACATGTATGAGGCCAAATTCAGACCTGAATTCATGGAATGACTGGAATTCATGGTGACATCTCTCTTATACCTGCTCCACTTTTGGATCCTTGTAGATTATTCCAAACAGCTTGCTTTGGTTTTGGTTTTTTTTGGAGGGAGGTTGGGTTTTTTTTTTTGTTTTGGGTTTTTTTTTGTGGTTGTTGGTTCTTGTTGTTGTTTGGTTTTGGTTTCATTTTTGTTTTAAAGGAACTCAGTAGCAGGAAGTTAATGTTAAACTGATTTCGGATCTGCCTGGCTGCCCCAGAAAAATGAAGGACGCAAGAGGTAATGAAGGGTTATTCCACACAATGATGATTTTTATTTTCCCTGGTTATTTCAGGAAGCTCAAAGTAAAGCAATTGCCTCTGATCTTCTCTATTCAGTGTTATGCATCAATATCTACACCTCAAGTGTATAATAAAAATGCACTCAGGTCTAGCACCAACATAACTTAAATTCTCCACAACAGTAAAACCAGAGTATAAGAAGTTCTCTGAAGACCTTCTAAGTATAAATCAGGACTTCAGAGCAGTAACTCATGATTTATACCAAGTAGTCCTAAGAAAAGGTCTAAAATGAGAACAAAAGGAAACAGAAAATCTACTAGAGATTAGACAATCACCATCTTGTCCAGTTCCAGAGAGTAATTTTTTGCTGCAGGGACATTAAGTAAATCATTGGTGAAAATAAACCAAGATTAACAATATTTCTCCAGTCCATTCTTCTGGATTTTCTAATGCATACAGCCATGTTTTATACCAATTCTTGTAATAAGTTATTACAAAAATAGCTGAAAACTAGCAGGCTACTGCACCCACCTAAGTTTTGTTGACTTTGCTGTGGTTCTCTCCATTCAATAGCACAGTGCAGAATCAGTGCCTTAGATTGTAAGCTTAATGTCTGGATATACTCCAGCTAGATCTTGAAGTTCAAAGTTTGCTGC